>NW_004524931.1:681746-741376 GCF_000260255.1 Octodon degus
TTTCTTTTTCCTTCCTTCCTTCCTTCCTTCCTTCCTTCCTTCCTTCCTTCCTTCCTTCCTTCCTGGGTGGTACCAGGGATCGAACTCGCAACCTTGCGCTTGCCAGGCAGGCACTTATGCTGCTGAGCTATCTCCTGTGTTGGATGCCGAACATCTCTACTCATCAGAGAAATGTAAATCAAAGCCAAGGGAGGTTCTACCACATAGCTATTAGGATGGCTGTAATCACAGAAACTATCAAGTATTGGTAAGGATACAAAGAAACCCAAGAGAGGGGCTGAGGAGATAGCTTGGCAGTCTAAGCACTGCCTGGCAAGCACAAGGACCCAGGTTCAATCCCCACTACCACATGCTGTGCCAGCCCTGTGGCGTGCCAGCCCTGTGGCAAACCAGCCACCAAAATTGGGCATGGTGGCACACACCTGTAATCCCAGCATGGAGGAGGTTGAGACAGGAGGATCACTATGAGTTTGAGTTGCGTCGTGAGACCCTGCACCAAATAAATAATTTTTTTTAAAAAAGAAAGAAACACAGGGGGCTCAGGCAGGAGGATCTCTGAGTTTTGAGGCCAACCTGGGCTACATAGTGAGTTCAAAGCCAACCTAGACTTTAAAAGAAAGAAAGAAGGACCAGCCAAATAGCACAGCAGATTAAAGTGCCTGCAAGCAGGTGCAGGGGCTGGGAGTTCGATCTCTGGCCTTCTGGGGGTCCTGCCCCCAGGGCATGCTGAGACAGCAATTGAGACTGGGTGTTATTGCGCATGCTTATAATCCCAGCTCTTAGGAGGTTGTAAACAAGAGAATCACTAGGAGTCCGATCTAGTAAAAAAAAAAAAAAAAAAAAAAAAAGGCTCTTAAAAAATAGATCTTCTCATTTGTAGAAACTTGTTTATGATACAGATCGCTTACGCAAACTACTGGTCAGTCAAGTATAGGGATATAAAAATGTTATTTCAAACAGGAATCTTTTCTTAGAAGATACTACAAGATGCACTGAAGAAAAATGAGGGGAGTAGATCAGTAAAGAAGCAATGAGATCTAGGAAAGCATTTCTAACATAGGAGAAATTCAGGAGGACAGCTGCAGCATTCAGACTGAAAGGAGGCAGAGGAGGCATCGAGGAGGAGAGTCACGAGAGAAGAGCAACTTAATAGGCTTGATATTTGGAAAACATACTTTTTCCTAACTTTATGCAGTGGTTCTGGTGGAGTAATTTGTAAAATTTTAAGAATAAATTTGGTCAGGCATGGTGCGGCACACCCGTAATCTGAGCTACTCAGGAGACTGGGACAAGAAGATCTCAAATTTGAGGTTAAGCCTGGGAAATTTAGTGAGACCCAGTCTTGAAACACGATAGGGTGGAGGATATAGCAGAAAATGCCCCCCAGCTAGTCTGCTAGCTGCGGAGGTAATAGTTCCAGTTCCTGTTACTTTTTTGCTGTTCACTGTGATGCACATTGTATAAACTGATCCCCAAACGGCAAGCCACTCTGCCCCTGTACTTCCTGCTTGCTTATCCCAGTAGCCCTAGACCACCTAAGATCAGGGCCTGATATTTTGGGAAGGATCCCAATTAGTGTTCTTTGACATAAAATAAATCTACCTCCAAACCCTGGGTGTTGTTTCAGTGTTTCTGCTTGTCACTGCATTGTAAAAAATAAAAACATTAATTATCTTTTTTAAAAGACAGCTAGGGCCAGGTAGATGGCTCAGTAGAATAAGGGCTTCCCTGGCAAGTGCAAGGGCCTGAGTTCAATCCCTGGCTCTGCCAAAAAAAAAAAAAGAGGAGAGTTTCGGTGAGGAGATAGCTCCATAGCATAAGTGCCTGCCTAGTGAGTGCAAGGTCCTGAGTTCAATCCCCAGTACCAAAAACAAACAAACAAAGAAAAACAGCCACTAACATTTACTGGGATTGCCTCCTGGGGCTGGGATGTGGGGAAGAAGACAGGAATCTGATGCACTTCATTAGAAAGCCTCTTTGATTAATAGTTTAACTGAACATCCATGATTTAAAGCAGCAGGGGTACAGCTCAGTGTTATAGCATGGACTTAGCATGTGCAAGACCCTGGGTTTAATCCCCAGCACCAAAAACAGGAAAAAAAAAAAAAAAAAAAAAAAAAAAAAAAAAAAAAAAAAAAAAAAACACCTACCACCAGCCATGGTGACACACTTCTATAATCCCAGGATTCAGAAGGCTAAGGCAGAAGCACTGGGCTACACAGCAAGACTCGCCTCAAAACAAACAAACCCCTACTACCCATTTTTCATTTTTCAGCATAGAATAAAACCCAGACTTCTGTATAATCAGCACCTTCCAGGGTTCAAATCACCCTTCCATTATGCTTGTTACTATTTCTGTTCTCACAGCTTTGCCATGGCCTTCCGCACAGCCTTCTTTGTGAAGAAACTATTCCCGAGTGCCCACCTCTTCCCAATAGAACCTGCTCATCCCTAAAGCCAGGTCCAATCTCCATCCTGCTCACAGCCCCTTGTTTTTAGCTGAGTGCAAACATGAAGCATCTGACGGACGAGGGGCCCCTGGTTCCAGCCCACCCAGAATAACACACAGACCTCTGTGGGTGAACATGCCTCTTTCTAGGACCACAAAGCTTCCAGAGTATCAGAGTGGTATGGGAACCACCAGTGCTGAGAGAACTGAAGGGCAATGCAAGAGGGACGTGGCAGTGGCCAAGCCTGGTGCTGGGACACTGAGAATGATGTGGAGGCCAAGGCTTTAGTGCCCTTCCTTGGCATGGCCTTGGCCTGCTGGTGTCTGACTGGCCTTGCCCTGTGACCTCCCACAGTTCCAGATCCCCTAGGAGCAGTTTCTACAGTGCTGAGTGGGGCCAAGTCTTGGGCTGGAATGGGACGTGGGTTCTTCTGGGGTAGCCTGACCTGGAACAGCACAGGCTGGGTGACAGACCCCATCCCCATATGCCCCTTCTCCCAGCTCTGTCCAACTTAATTAACATGGTCTGGACAGTGCTGGAGGTCTGGCTGCCTCTCTGCAGACCCAGGACCACATTGGAGTTGCCCTTCAAAGATGGCTATGGCAGAAGCTCCAGGATGGCTCTTCTCCCATCCTTCACTTCCCATGAGTCTTTGGCCGGTACTTCAACTTCCTCTCAGCCACATTTTCTACCTGGCTGCCACAACCACCATCAGGAAGGGCCTGCAGTCCTGAAAGCATGGTGCACAGCGCTCAGCCCGCACACAGGAGGCCTGTGTCCAGTCCTTTCACTCTTGTTCTCTGGCACCCAAGCCCCACCCTTTTTGCTCTTCCTTCCTGGCCCCTCAAGCTCACCCCACCCTCCTACCCCCATACCACCACCACAAATGCTCTGGGAGGGGAAGGAGGGGTTTATTCCAGGGCTTACCCAAAACTTCACGAGAAAAAAGGCATTGGAAGGCCCCCGTTCGAAGAGCTCCTTGAGCCCGCCCTTCTTTTCTGGGAATTTGTCATAGATCTGGCGGATATCTACGGCTTCGAGGTAGGGGTCGCTGTAGCTTGGACTTGATTGGCCGATGTGCACGAACAGGTGTTTGTTGTACTGTGTAAGGAAGGGTGGTCTGAGAGACAAAGGAAGGCAGGGCAGACAGAGTGGGCCAGAGCTTCCCTGCCCTTCTGGAGCTCACTGCTCCTGTTTCCCCACTGGGAACTGCTAGCCCAGTTCTTTAATTTCATACTGGGTTTCTGGGGAGGAATGTGGTTGGTTAATAGGTTCCTCAGTTAAAAGACACTTAAGGACTGCTGAAATCAGGCCTCTCATCTTCCTCTGAGTACTAGTCTGGTCTTTGAAGGTGACACTGGGCACCCAGAACCCTAGGCACTGACGGGGACAGCCCAGAGGTAGCCACTCATCCCAGATGGTCTTCCAGAAGATGTGAATCAGAGGTAGCAGTCTCCTCAACTTTCCCAGCCCCTCAGAGCCAGAGAGTGAAAAGAAGGATATGGGGCAGCTTGGGATGGAAGCAACTTTGGACTAAGAGGGAGGAATCGCAGGGAAGGGGGAGGAGGAGCCTGCACAGCAGGGAGGGAATGGAAGGCAAGTCAGGGCTTGGGACGGGAGTAGTGTGACAGAGAACAGAGACAGGGAAGAAGGTGGAGTGAGGAAGAGGATGAGGGCCAGCCAGGAAGTCTAAGCTAACCCTAAAGAGTGCGAAAGAAGACATACAAGATAGCCAAGAGCAGGTGGAGAGAGAGCCAAATGAGGCTGTGTGGGCATGGGACCCTTGTGCAGGACTCACCGTGTCTGGGTCCTGCTGCTGCTCCAAGAAGGCAGAGAACTCCAACATCCAGAGCTTGGAGCTGGCCACACTGCGGCCCTGCCATGGGGGTGCTGGGGGTGCTGAGGGCGATGGGGTGGGTCCTGCAGCAGACTCAAATCCTGCACGCAGTGGGAGAGGTACATGGAAGCTGTCCGTCCAGGTGCCCTCCCCACCCACACCCTCCACAAGGACTCCAGCTCCCTAGGGAGAGCTGTGTCTGCCACGGAGGAAGATGGCACACACAACTGGAATGTCTGAGACAGCTGTAGCAGAACCAAACTCGAGGGAGACTGGGCCCTAAAGGCCTGCCAGAACAGGCACTGGTGGGCGCGTGTCCTCAACAACCGCTGGTCTGGAGAGGAAGATGCCTGACTAGCCTAGAGCTGCTCCTCTGGTGGCAGAACAGAACCTGGCCCAGAACAGGCCTGCAGTACAGTGTCACTAACAAATGAACAGGATCCAAGTGGGACCCAGAAGAAGGCAGCATTGTAAAGGGTTGAGGTACACAGGGAGAAACTCTGGGTGTAGACATTCTAAGCCAAGGAGACAGCAGAGGTGAGTGCCAGGCTGGGAGCCAACTTGCTGAGTCTAGAAACTTGGTGGGTGCAGGATGCAGAGAGAGGGTAAATCTGGGCAGTAGCAGGAAATGAGATGCCACAGACAGATGTGACAGCTTGCCCAAAAGGAAGTGACGCCGGGTCACAGAGTTCAGAGAGAGGACGTGGAGATAGAAGGGGAGAAATGTCAGCACTTGGTAACAGTGGCCTGTGAGGGACACAACTCTAGATGACCCAGCATTTCCATCAGCAGTGTGGTCAACTGCAGCACCGGTTGGAGGGAGGGAACTCAGGGGCCTGTGGAGGAGGAAGCCGAGAAGGGACAGTGGTGGTGGGTGACAGCCAGGCAGAACGTATCAGCCAGGGTTCAATGCATCTGCTGAGCCATCTGTTCATTTAGCAAGCATCAATAACGAGGAACTGTGTCATGCCCATGTGTGACACAATCCAGGATTCGTTAGCCACAGGCAGGGAAGATGATGATGAAGATCACCATGTGGTGGAGGTGAGCACACAGCATGAGGAAAGGCAAGGCCAGGTTAGTTGCCAGGCTAGTAGGGAGTGGGGGGCCAGGAAGGAGCGTGCACAGAGAGCCACGAGGGGTGACTAGAGGTGACCAGGAACCCAAGGCTATGCAGATTTATGTAGTTGCCTCAAACTACAGAAGTGTTAAACCTGGAAGCAACATGGAAGGACTGGCACCCTAGAGTGTCACAGGATGGCAAAGGGTGATGTGGAGCCAGTTAAGAGGTCACTGCAGTAACCCATGCAAGTATGAGGGGACCCAAGCTAAGGCTGCATCAGTGTAGGCAGAGAGCAGAGGACTGAACCGGACTTGGTAACACTCTGTGTGGGGTGACGGAGAACAATACTTAGGTACCCAGGATGGCAGGAAGCCCAGGGGCTTGGCCCAGACTGTTAGCAATAAGGTAGCCTCCAAGCTGGGGGGAAGATGGTGCCCTGGTGCCAGGACATGTCCTAGGAGGGGTGGAGTGGAGTAGAGCCTGGGTACACCTGGCCAGCTTCCCTGCCTAGCCCCTTCTGGTCCTTTTCCCTGAGGTCCCCTCAGCTAGAAAGAGGCCAGACTGCAGGCAGCAGCCCAGGACACAGCCTGGGCCCACAGCAGGGCAGCATGTAGGATGGACTTGCAGGGGTCTAGCTGCTGGGGCTGGGCCCAGGTAGGAGATACCACAGGGGCACGAGGCACAGTGGAGCCATCCTGTGCCAACCTACCTGGCAGAGGCAGCGGAGGCTGGACGCTGTAGGCTTGTTGAGAGAAAGGTTTCACACTGTGGGGTAAGGAAAGAAGAGACATCAGCTGCCTGGAAGAGGCCCGCACGCGCTGTGTGGCAGACCTGTCTGACCATTAGGGGACTCAGTGCCTTCACCTCCCATCTTTCCCCACCACCTCGCTCAGCTTCCATGGCTAATCCAAGGGAGCAGCACATCTGCTGGGGAATTTGCCCTTCCCCAGCCTCCCCAGCCAGCCTGCAGTGTGACTCTTTGCTTCCTTCCCCAAGTGCTAAGCTCAGCCCTGGCCACACCCTGCAGGAACAGTTCTGGCAAATAGCACCCCAGGGTGTGGGCACTGCACATAGATTGTGTCTCATCCCACCCCTGTGGCTAGGCTTGGTTTCCTGAGTTTCCGGTTTGACTTCAGTTCAGAGTAACTAGTGGCAGATACCAGGCCATACTCACTCATGGGATGTTCCAGCTTGGCCTGGTAAAGCTCCTTGCCAAAACTGAGAAGGAAAAAGGTACAGTCAGCACAGCTGTGCGACACAGGGGCCCACACTGAGGGAGATGAAGCAGGGCCTTGGCTGCAGGGAGCTGTGTGCTGACCCCAGCCGGAGGAGGAAGGGATGCAGGTATCCTTGTCCCATTTGCTAATGCTAGCCGGCTGCAGGGCATCCCCACGTGTGCTAGGCTCTGGCACAGCTTTGTGGATGAGGCGCTCCACAGACAAAACACGCAGGTTTGCAATCACTGCACACTGTCTTCCTCCTGTACAGATTCCTAGAGCACTTCAGCATGTAAGCTTCTAAAGCCCCAAGGGCAGTGGTGGTGAACCTATGGCTTGTGTGCTGCAGTGGCCACAGCCCTTTTGGGGAGCACACAAAGTACCCCAGGAGCTGAGCATCGCCAACAGTTGATTCTTCTAAACTAAAGCCTCGGTATTCAAGTTTAATTCCAGCATTAGCACTTTAAGATAAGTAAGTGGGTTTTGGGTTGTAGTCTGGGCACTCCTTTGATGGCGATTCACCATCACTGGCCTGAGGTCAAGAAAGCTACTTAGGGCGGCTCAGGGCGCAAATCAGTGGTATAGCATGTGCTTAGCATGCCCAAGGCTCTGGGTTCCATCTCCAGCGCCAAAACAAAATGTATAAGTGTCAAATGGCACCGGCCCAGATGATCACTTTTTGTTACATCTCTTTAACATTCTAATACATAGTACTCTCTGGAGGAATTTTTGAAATATGAGGGATGAGGGGCCCACAGAACACAGGGCCTGTCCTTTCCCCATGTGACCAGGGCAGTGCTGTTGGTCCTTACAGCTCAAAGATCCAGTGAGTTCACAGCTTCTGGAACATTTTCAGTGTAGGCCTAACCTGGCCTCGGCTGAGGGGCTGGGAAATGTGATATCTAAGCCATGGTTTGCGCCCAGGAACAGCTCTGCTCCACCTGGAGGGAGGCGGTGCTGGGGTTCTGAGCAGGAGGAGTGGCCTCGGGCTGAGTGGCCCCTCCACAGGGCCGCATGTACAGGTGCTAATGCCAGGTCCTCCAGCTTCAGCTCTACTCCCTGGACTTGAGCTTCCTCATCATGGCTCAGCTGTCAGCTCATAGCTGGCCACTTTGCCCTGGTTAAAGACCAGCTGGGTCACACCAAGGGTCCCAACAACATGGTTCCATCAGTTGAGCCGCGACTCAGGGCAACCCCGGTCCTGGTACCCTCCTCCCCCCTGGCACTCCTGACCTGAAAGGACACAAGTGAGAAAAACTAGAACATACTGGGCTCTCTGCTCCTGGCTCGCAGATGGTCAGCCCACTTACCCCTGAGATGGCTGGGCAGCCTGGGCCCCGGGCGAGGGCCACTTTCCTGTGGAAGGCGGTGGCTGAGATGATCTGGGCAGATGACAGGGCAGCCATGCTCTGCAGCGCCTTGTCCTTAGCTGCCTGATCCTGAGGGGACAGTGGGAGGGAGGACCTCAGCAGGACACCATGCAGGCTCAGGCGAGGCAGCAGCTGGCCTAGGAGTGAGGAAGCTGGTCGAACGACCATGGTCAGGAAGACCTATGGGCCAGCTACTAAGTCTGTGTAGCACTACTGATTTAGCTTACACTGTCACTTGGTTTCTCTGATCAGTTTCCTTTGTCACAGAGGCAAAGTATTTCCCTGCCTCTATGTCATCAGAGTTTAAAAGGAGGTCATCTGCCAGACTACATTTTTTTTTTCATTCAGTCCTAGGGGTAGAACCAGGGTTTGCATATGCTACCAAAGTGGTCTACCATGTGCAAGGGCCTGGATTCCATCCCCAACTCCAGGGAGAGGGAGGGGGACAAGGCGGGGAGGGAAGAGGGAGAAGGGAAATTAACAACAAGAACCTTTATCCTTCAGCGGACTACACACTTGCTTAGTTAAGCACAGGGGCCAGGGTTCGATCCTTGGCACCACATGCTGCGCCAGCCCCACCCCCAGGTGCGCTGAGCCAGCGATGGAGTCCAGGCATGGTGGTGCACACCTGTAATCCCAGCACTAGGGAGGCAGACATTAGGAGGATCACTATGAGTCTGAGCTGTGTAGTGAGACCCTGCACGCACACACACACACACACACACACACACACACACACACAAACAAACACTTTATCCTTGTTCATGCCTATACACCTAAACTTCAACATCTAGATGGTATGGACGCTGATAAGGATCCACTGGTGTCTTCTCAACGTGCAGTAGGGATCATCCCTGGCCACACAGGTTGTCAGAGGCAAAGGACAGTGTCCCCTGGCCCTACCTGCCTTAGTCCTGCACTGTAGGCACTGTGGGACTCACCTACTTTTCAAGTGTCAAAATGTCAGTATCCACCATCTGCTCTCTGTGGGTTCAACGAACCCAAACAGCAGGTTCAGCCTGCATAGACCCTGAACACAGAAGCATTTAGGAAGTCCTTGGTATGACCCTGATAATGGCCATATTGGGCTCAAGGCGTTACTCCATGGTGGAGCACTTGCCTAGCATGTGCAAGGCCCGTGTCGCCACCCCCGACCCTCCAAACATAAATGCCAGAACAATGTTAGACTTGTATACACCAATGGCTTCCCTCCTGGCTCCACAGTCCCAAAGGGGCTTCAAAACTGACGAGACATTCTCTATTTCTAAAAGCCTAATGTGAATTTCATCTTTGTCCAGAATAAGACCTCACACATTGACTGAGACCATAAATGCTATACAACATGTGCAGCTTTACAGGTGCTAAATAGCCTGGTTTGGTTGACTCCAAAGTTTTGATTAGAAATTCTGAATATTTACGATAAAGTGTGTGTGTGTGTGCATTCGCACATGCTAGACACAGAAGTTAGGGCTTCATGAACCATAAGCACGTGCTCTACCACCAAGCCAAATCCCTTTTTTTTTTTTTTTTTGCCAACCCCCTAAGTACGATGAACTGTTTAAAATGAAAAAACAAATGAACCATGAAGTTGATAGACACAGGCTTTTTTTGAATGCTACAGGAGTTGAGGACTGTGAGACGTCCTTGTGGCTGATCATCTCCCTGATCCCCAGGACAGCCTTGATCCACAGAGGCAGGAAGTAGAGTGGCCCCAAAGCTCAGAGGTGCCCACCCGGAACCCAGCACTGTTTGGCTGTGTAGCCAGCACACTGTCCCAGGGTGTGGCCACTGACAGCACATGGAAGATTCTAAGCATGTTACCCACTTTAACGCCCAGGAAGATAGAGAACAGCAAGGAACCCCATTATAAAGTGAAGAACCTGAGGCTGGAGCCGTGGACACAGCTTGGTGGTAGAGCCCCTTTATCCCGGACTTTCCCTTCAGAAGACAGAACAACTTGGCGGGCTGTGCGCCAGACTCTGAGATCAACCCCAGCATGGTGAGGCCGGACAGCTCCACCCACTGCATGCCGGCAACTCGCATCCCTTCCCGGATTCCTGGTCCAAACAAATGACGGGGCTCAGGAAACCACATCCTCAGCGGCTTAGCTAGGAGTCAGGAGGAAGTGGAAGGGAAGACAGGGAGGGACACCAGTGGCCAGGAGCAGAGCCGGGAGTCCTGAATGCTCCAGTGAGTGGATCTCCAGTCCACAGGGAACTGCTAGACTCCATATCACTGTCACCTCATGCAGATAGGGGAGGTAAAAGGAGCCCCAGGAGGCTGTGTGACCTGCCCATGCACCTGAGGTCTCAGAGGGAAAGACAAGGCTTGCAGCATGGTCACAGCCCAAAGATGGCCTTGCTACCTGGCCTTGCTGTTGACCCAGCATCTGCTCGCTTTAGATCCGAGAACCCTTTTAAGAATAGGACAAAATCTCTCTAGGAAGATGTTCTCTCTAGGAAGGCATACATACACATGGAAGTTTGCCCGTGGTAGCGGGTTTGTGGCTCCAGCCCAGCAGTCCACAAACAGCTCTCCTTGACCCCAAGTGGCAGCCCAAGGAAAGGGTGCATGTGACTGAACCACACTGGGCAGTACAGTAGCCCCACAGGAATTGACCCTTCCCCTGGATGCTCTAAAACATGACACTGGGAAATCTGTCCTCCATTCTGACACCAGCCAGAGGCCCAGCAAGTTGGGGGCAGACAGAAAAAGGACACAAAGAGTAAGCCGGGCTCCAAGCAGGGCCTGCAGCTGTGGCCAGGCCACTTGTCCCAGAGATAGACGAACAAGGTCCCTGGCCACAGCTGTGGGGTGCAGTGACAGTTGGGCTGGTGGTGGGCGTGGCTTCCTAGAAACCAGCAATGTCTATGCTTCCCACCAACTTGACGATTTAAGAGACCAATGTTAGGGCCTTAGACTATGGGGCCAGCTTGGACTTGTGAGATGCCTCTGACTCTTAAACTAGGTTCTGAAGTGCTCTGGGGCTCTTGCTTAGTAGAGACACAGGCTGTATGGCAGGGGAGCTCTCTAGCCTGCCCCTCACAGCCTAGCTATAAGACCAGCCCCTCAGCACTGTGGGTAAGATTTCATTGGGAGAAAAAAATAAAAGGATTTTCATTGCTTTAAAATCTATTTTTTTTTTTTTTTTCCTTTGTAGCTGGGTATGGTGGCACACACCTGTAATCCCAGCACTTAGTCGTCTGAGGCAGGAAGATCTCCACAAGTTCAAGGCTGGTTTGGAATACATAGTAAGTTCAAGGCCAGCCTGAACTGCATAGCAAGAATAAAAAATTTTTAAAAGTTTGTAAACTATTTTTATTTTTTTAACTACTTGTTTAATCCAATGGCCCACATGTTAGATTTGTTTCCAACTGGCTACAATGGTTCTGTTGTAAACACCTCTGTTGTTAGCCCTAGTAACCACCAAAAAAACCACCCCAGGTTCTAGAGACTAGGAGGCCTGATTTCCCATCAGGAACCCCATTTGCAGAGGCTTTGCAGGTGGGCAGATCCAGGGAAGCAAAGGAACTGGCATTCCTCATGAGCAAAAGGGATTCCAATAGCCCCTCCTGCAATTCCACCAAACTCTGCCACTCTCGAGGGCTGTGGCTGAGGGTGCTAAAGGGTCTGGAGAAGCCCAGCAATTTGAGAACATCTTCAAGAATGTCTGGAGGGTGACCTTGCTGCTCTGAGCCAGATGAGCCCCTCTGAGCTGAAGCCAGGGGCTATGGACCGGAAGGATCCTGGCCTGTAGACCAGTAGAGTTCGGGTGCCTAATACTCACATACCAGACCCTGAGGTCCAGGGGAGAGCACTCTCAGGCTCATCCTGACTGTCCTCCAGCAGCCCCTGGGCTCAGCACCCAAGCAGCCAGCCCCTGAGCTCACAGGAAGACACTCTACCCTGGAAAAAGAGCTCCAACTTCAGGATAATAGCCACTCAGAGCCCCCGCTGCCTCGCCCCCACCCACTGCTGCTGTTTGCCTTACCTTGAGCTTGGCCTGGATCTCACGGGCTTTGCGTCGAGCCAGTACCTGGATGTGGCTGGAGACCTGCAGTAGGGAGAGAGGGCCCCTGTTCTCACCTCCCAAGCAGCAGTTACCCCAGGCTTGGCCCTCCACCCTGCTCTGTGCACGGACTAAGTAAATGAAAGCCACCCAGGAGGCGCTCAGCGAATCCTGAGTGTGGCTGTTTCAGTAGCCAGGGCAATGTCTGCTGTCTGCTGTCTTTTCTGCTGTCCTGCAGAGGGGTTGCTACTCCCAGTGAGGCAGGAGCCACCCTGTTCCAAGAGCCCATGCTTGGCCTTGGGGAGGGTCAGGACCCTGGGAGCAAGCTAGTACTGCACCCAGGCTGTGCCTGTCTCCCAGCCCACCTGCTTTCTGGTGCGGGTCTTCCCTGTCCGAAGCTTGATGTAGCGGGCAATCAGTTCATTGCGACCTGCAAAGATAGGATGGCCTCTCATTAGAAAAAAGGTCAGAACAAAGGGAAACATGAGGTGACTTCCCAGAGGGACCTCTCCTTGCTCTGCTTGCCCTGGTTGGAGACCTGGGTGACAATTCACCCACGACTGCCGTCCTTGGACCACAGGGATCCCCAGAGCAAGAGGAAACCAAGGCCTCACTGGCTGGGCTGCTGACCTGAGAACACAAATGTTATAATGCCTGCATGTTGCTGGTCACTTAGGGGACCCCAGCATCACTCCCCTCTCTACCCTAGCCTTCCCTGGGGCCTTCTGCACACTTAGGTGGCTCTGTGAAGTGTCTGGCCCTCAGTTGTCCCATGTGAGGTTCCAACAGCCTTTGGAAATGGGCAGAGCCTTATTAGATATCCTGTGTGGGTAATCCAGGGCACAGGCTTCCTACATGCTGAGGTCTCACGTGTACTCAGAGAAGAGGCCTGGGCCATCACTCAGACAGCAGACACTCAGCTGCGTGGCAGAGTCCCACTTAGCCTACTTCCTGCAAAAAATCAGCCAGACAACCAAACCATTCAGCTCCTATTTCTACCCTCAGCTTTGACTCCGGCTGTTAGCAGGTGCTAGGGCTGCAGGACCCTGGACTATAGAAGCCCCAAGCATCCTTGATTATATTATCATCAGTGTCATAACAAAAAACGGCTCCCTGCTTTCAAAGAGCTCAGTACCTTGCTGAGAGAGGGGCACCACACAACATACCCAGCTGTGCTAGAGACAAGGATGGGCTCAGAGGACAAGGAGTCAGTCCAGGTTGGGTGGTCAGGGGCTGAACATCAACCACTGGGGAGGAGTGGATTATAGAAAAGTACCAAGTGAGGAAGAGGAGGGCTCAGGCTGGGGGGGCCACCAGGGAGCTGCTGATGCAGAGGCAGTTGAGCCATGAGGGCTGTCTTCCACTTAGGTTGTAACCAGATCACCTGGCCAGGGCCACACCGGCTGCCCAGCTGACCTTTCCCAGCTGCCAAGGCAGGATCAGAGGCCACCCTCCAGAAGTGCTGCCGGCCAGCAGACTTGTTGGCCTGGGCACTCTGACCTGTCTGTCTGAGGAGGAAGAGAAGAGGGGACCATCTGCCTGCAGGCTGGTCTGCACCTGAAACTGCCGAGTCTAGCAAGATGTTTCTCCTCAGAGCTTTCCAGGGAAAGGCACAGAGCGGCCCCACTGCACTCACCTGTTCTACTCCACTGACAGCAGGCACCCACACTGCCACTACAAGATGCAAAACTTGTAATCTCCAGTGTCAAGGATCACAGGACTTGAGCCTGGGGAGCCAGGCTGAGCCCTTGGCTTCAGGAAGGAGCTTCAGAACTGTGGGAAGCAATCCCCTCAGACCTCACCCTGATCCTTCACTCTATTTTTTCTTTTTTGCCCTTTCTTAACACTTGGAGGCAGAGCCTTGCTAAATCCCCAGAATGGGTTCAAACTTGTGATTGTCCTGCTTCGGCCTCCCAGCATGCTGGGACTATAGGAATGAGCCACCATATCTGGCCTTGCCTTCTCTTCTTCTTCGTCTTCCTTCTTTTTTTTTTTTGGTGGAACCAGGATGAACTCAGGCCCTTGTCCTTGCCAGGGAAGCACTTCTTCCATTGAGCCATCTCCCCAGCACCCCTTGTCTTCTTAAATCTATTCCTTTAAGGTTTTTCCTGTCCAACTACAATTTTACAGACTTAGAAGCTAGACCTTGAGTCTGGGTGAGTGAGAACACTTGCTGTATCAGTTTACTTCTCTGAAAAATGGACACATCTTTGGCCTAAGTAAGGAGTCATGTTCAGGAACAGAAGGGTCAAGGAATGAGGGAGAAGAATGGCAGGAGTCCTGAGGTTGGTGGCTGGAGGGGTGGGGAAGACAGGGGACTCTGGAGACAAGCAACACCCAGGGGACAAGGCCACAGCCTCACCAAGTCTATCTCTAACACTTGGCACCAACTGAACAAATGAGTGACTGAAGACTGAATGAAGTGAGTCTTTGAATTTTTAAAATGTACCCAGAACTGGGCTATTTACCAGAACTCTCATCATGGGCCAAACAACCATGACCTGCCCTCCTACTTGGGTTTTCTTCTCTCAGTCTATTCTCCACATAGACTCAGTAGTCATCTTAGTAAAACCCAAAGCCATTGCCGGCTTCCCATCTTCCAAAGAATAAAAGGGTCTAAGTTGCTATGTTTGGTGGCACATGCTGTAACCCCAGCACTATGGGACACTGAGGCAGGAGGATCGCCAAGTTTAAGTTTCGCCTGTGCAAAGGAACTGGCCCAGCCTGGGTAACTTAATGAGACCTTATCTCAAAATTAAAAAAAAAAAAATACAAAAGAGCTGCTGATGTAGCTTAGTGTATCAAGGCAGTAGGTTTAATTCATAGTAGTGAAAAAAAAAAAATCTAAATCCTGCCAAGCTAACCTGGGCATCATAATGACACCTTATCTCTGAAAAAGTAAAAGTTCCCAAGTCCTTACGATAGCCCTCCTGGTTCGTGCCCTTCACCCTAACCTCTTCCATATCCTGAAGGTGCCAGGCTCACTGCCCACAGGGCCTCTGCTCCCTCCAGGGAACATTCTGACAAGACGTGCTGGTCGTGAGGCTTGGACACCACTGTCTTACGGCATCCTCCCTGGCCACGTGAGAGCACTGAGGTCTGGTCCTCCCCACTCCCCCCACCCCAGCAGTCTGCCGTCTGGACTTTTCTCCCACACACCTCCACCACACCCAAGGAGTCTCCAAGAGAAAAGTGATTTTCTAAAATCTGTTCATGACTTATCTATACAGGCCACTCAGAAAAGGGCCTGTGTGTTGTATGCACTCG
Organism: Octodon degus; assembly: GCF_000260255.1. Lineage (NCBI taxonomy): Eukaryota > Metazoa > Chordata > Mammalia > Rodentia > Octodontidae > Octodon > Octodon degus. The sequence goes on from NW_004524931.1 coordinate 696,960, forward strand.
ACCAGCAATTGTTACATGAATGACAGAGAGGTGGGCTATGATAAGATATTGACCTGGGAAAGTGACCCAGCATTCTAAAACAAGGGTGAGAGCTAAACTGCCTCCGTCTCCTAGAGTGTGGGATTAGAGGTAGGAGCCACCAGGGCAGCAGTCTGAGGTAAATGGCAAGGCACTGGTCTCTCGGAAGCCTTTCTATACATGAGCAAATCTATAATTTTGTGGGGCCTGAGAAATTTAAAAGTTGAGAGGCTATTGTTGAGGAAAAGCATGAGAAATACAAGGACAAGGCCTTGGGTTCCAGCCCCAGCACTACAAAAATAGTTAAATCAAAAGCTCCCAAGGTTCTGAAGACAAAGTAAGTCTGTACAGAAAATGGGCCCAGCTGCACATCTCCCAGACCCCACCCCAGGAATCAGCACCAGTAAGTGGGAACACAGCCCTAAATTCAGATCAACACAGACATGTGCCTTCTGACCTGGGCCACCAGAGGGGCAGAGGCAGACAGGAGGAGCGCATGGCCTATTCAGTCACCACGTTGAGGACACCCTGCACCTGCCATAGCGCCCTCTCCTGGGGACCTGCACTCTGTTCTCCAGTGTGTACTTCCTTAATTCTGCCCTACATGCTTTCTAATGTCTCTCCCTGACACATCCTATCATGCAACCGAGGACCTCCCCTGCATGGGGTGAGTCGAGGTGCTCTCTCTTCTCTGGGGTACCTCCCCAGACCCCACCTGGTAACATCACTGATACTTCAGTAGAGCAGCTTTAACAATTAAATTCAGTGAGCTGGGCATGGTGGTACATGCCTATAATCCCAGCACTCAGGAGGCTGAGGCACAAGGCTTGTCCTGAATTCAAGGCCAGCCTGGTTACATGGCAAAAATAACTTGAGGGCTGGCCAAATAGCTCAGCGAATTAAAGCACCTGCAAGAAGGGGCAGGGGCCGGGGGGTTGATCCCCAGGCCTGCCATGCTGTCCCCGTCCCCGTCCCCGTCCCCGTCCCCATCCCCGTCCCCATCCCCAGGGTGTGCTAAGAAGGCAATTGAGACTGGGCGTGGTGGCACACATCTATAGTCCCAGCATTTGGGAAGCTGTAAACAGGCAGATCACTATGAGTCTGATCTAGTAGTGAGGGGGCCTGCCCCTTAGCTCAGTTCTTTAAGTGGCTACTTCAACAAAGCAGTCAGGCTCAGATTGCTGTGGTTCGATCCCCACAACTCCAGCCAGCCAGCCAAACATGCCCTGAAGGCATTCGGAGCCAGCCCCCACCCCCCCAAAAAAAAATCCTGATCTAGTAGTAAGACCCTGAACACCCTGTAGACCCCCCCAAAAAACAAACAAACAAACAAACAAACAAACCCTCAAAGGATGAAGAAAAAACTCCTGTGCCTTGTCCCCACCATGCCCAGGTAATTATACCTATTTATCAGATGAGGAAAACAGAAGCCAGAAAACCTCCCCCAGAATACCTGCCAAGAGATGGATCTAGGAGGACTCACACAGCTGGCTCTTGGTCAGGTCACTTGCCATGGAGCAGGCCCAGGAAGATCCTGGTTAATTCAAAGGCTCTCCCAAGCCAGCCTGCACTGGCTGAGACCTTCACTCCTGGCCCCCTTGCCTCATCCCACACATCTCAGGGCTCTTCAGCCAGAAGGCCATCCTGGCTGAGGTAGGCAGGACAGCTAGAGACAAGCAGCTAAGGCTGGCTCAGCAGTATTTGAAATGGTTTTAACTGTATATACCCTTGTAGGGCAGACTGAGGGTATACATATATACAATAAAGCTAATTAATAGAACCATCACCCCAATACTTGCCCTTTTGAGGGATGTCTGTTTATTGCTTTGTTTTGCTTTGCTTTTTGCGGAACCGGGGATTGAACTCAGGCCCTTATGCTTGCCAGGGAAGCGCTTATTCCACCGAGCCATCTCCCCAGCCCCTGTTTGTTTGTTTTTTTTAAGACAGGATGTCACTATATAGTCCAAGTTGGCCTTGAACTCACTATGTAGCTTTACCAACCTCTAGCTAGAAACTGTCCTGCCTCAGTCTCCCAAGTGCTAGGAGTATAGGCATGTACCATGATGCCCAGCTCAAATACTTACAGTTTTCATACAGAAAATATTTGAAACTTACTCCATTGGGCCTGGGTGATAGCTCAGTGGTAGAGCACTTCCCTAGCATGAAGGAGGCCCTACATTTAATCCCAAGGGAGGGCCAGGCCAGGCTGGCAGGGGTTGCGGGGGATGTGGGGGAAGAGCAGGAAGAAGAAAGGGAAAGAAGTTTTGAAGCTCACAAGATTAACTATCATCAGGGCCAGGGAGATAGCTCAGTGGAATAAGCGCTGCCTGGCAAGCGCAAGGCCCTGAGTTCAATCCCCGGTTCCACCAAAAAAAAAAAAAAAAAAAAAAAAAGATTAACTATCATCACCCTGCTGTGCAACAGGTGTCAAGAAACCACCTCTCCTCCTGCCTAATGGAAACTCTGAACTGTGGAACAGCATCTCCCCATTTCTGGTTGCAGGTGACCCATCCTCTGTCCTCTCCTGTGAGTCTGATTTATTCCGAGTCACATCTAGAGGGTCCCAGCTTCCCTCGGTCTCTGTCCAGGCCTCCCTCCTGCTCCCCACAGCCCCCCTGGGCTCTAATCCCGTCTTCTCCAGCTCTGGCCAGGGTGACAGAGCAGTCACTCCTCCAAATGGAGGCAAGGCCTGCAATGTGCTTAGCGGAGCCGGAGGAGCCAGGCAGCTTCCTTCCTGACACCAGGGCAGTCCTCCAGAGGTCACCACGGGGCCCCATGCTGCCAGGCCCACTGGCATCAAATCCAGGCTGCATACACATGGGACGCTTTCCTCTCTGCCTATGGCTCCTGTGCTCGTGATCCAGAGACCATCTGTCCACTGCACACACCTCCATAGACACAGATACGCACAGGGTCACAGCTTTATGTGCAGTCCACTTCCAATCCTCACACCAGTTCTGTTGCTACCAATATAATCTCCGTGTTACATACAGAGAAACTGAGGCACAAAAAGGCTCAGAAACTTGTTTAAGAACACAGGCCAGGGGCCAGGGAGATAACTCAGTAGAATAAGTGCTTCCCTGGCAAGCGCAAGGGCCTGAATTCAATCCCCAGGTTTGAAAAAAAAAAAACAAAAAAAAACCACAGGTCAAGGGCTGGCCAGATAGCTCAGCAGATTAAAGTGTCTGCTTAAGCAGATGCAGGGGCGGGGTTCGATCCCCTCCTCAGCATGCCATGCTGGCCCTGCCCCTTGGGTGTGCTTGAGAAGGCGATTGAGATTGAGACTGGGCGTGGTGGCGCACACCTGTAATACCAGCACTTGGGAGGCTGAAAATAGGAGAGTCTGATCTATGTAGTGAGATCCTATACTAAAAACAAAAAAAAAGAACACAGGCCAGCAAATGACTGGAACTCAAGTCCATACAGTCTTGTCCAGAACCTGCTTCTTACTATGGCACAGCATTTCTCACACTGAACACTACAGTGTGCTCAGCTCTCTCCATAGGGGGCTGGGCTTGGTGGCCCCCACAGGCCCTCTCCAGGCAGAGGAAAAGCAACCAGACCTCAGGCAGAGGAAGGATTTCTTACAGTCGTATCGACAGTGTTCCATGACTATGACACAACTTTCTCCAGCAGCTGCTGCCTCTGGTTGGCAGTGTGTTCCAGGGCCACTCAGGTCCTGTCCATGCTCAATGGAGCCCCCAGGTCTCTAATTGAAGTACATCCATGGTCCTCTGCCCTGGTCCTCTGGGAGAACATGCCTCATCTTCCCTCTTTTATGCCAGAGGCAACCAGAGCTGGTAGAAGCCAATGCAGCCTGGATGACACGTGTCAGAGGCTACAGAATGAAGGGGACAGGAAGAAGCAAGTGTCCCGACAGTGATGAGTAGTCAGTGCAGAGGATCATGGCACTCAGAACCGGCCAGAGGTGCCAAGTCCTCACATCAGCTCTCAGCAGTACTCTGGCAAAGGAAGCAGGTGGGCAGCCTGGACCTCAGGGAAGGCCAGTTGAGCACTGCGATGTGGCAGGGAGCTTCAGTTAGCCCCACCGAAGGCCTGGGTAGGTGTTGGGAAGGACAGTGGGCCTATCTGTCAGAGGATGAGTGTCCACAGCTCCAGTGCCTTAACTCAGGCCCAGGGCCCACCCCTTTAGGGGAGAAGGGGAGAGAGAAGAGCTGCCCTGACCCCCAGGTGAGGGCAGAGGCTCCCGGCAAACTCTGCACCACTGAGCTACATCTCCCACCCCTCAGAGGCTCCCTGCAGATGCCCCAACATCAACCCACTTTCTCCTGTACCCTCATCCTGTCTAACCAATCAGGCAGGCCCAGCTCTCTCTCAATTCACATTCCCATTAACATGTGCATCCCACCTGCAAAGTCCTGTGGGGATGGATTGCTTCTGCATCTCTGTTCTCCTCAGAAATCCCCTCTCCCACAGCAGCCCTCCCTCCAGGCCACAGAGGAGGCCTATGTGGCCCTTCAGTTCCCGGCACCCTCGTCCTCAAAGCCCCATCCTGAACTCTGCAATTGCTTGAGCAGCTGGACCTATTCTTTTTTTTTTTTTTTTTTGGCGGTACCAGGGATCTAACTCAGGACCTTGTGCTTGCCAAGAAGGTGCTTATGCTGCTGAGCTATATCCCTGGCCCAGGCCTACTCTTCATGCCCACTGTCCAGACAACCACAGGAGTGTGTGTGTATGTCTGTGTGTGTCTGTGTGGTGTGTGTCTGTCTGTCTGTCTGTCTGTCTGTCTGTCTCACTCTCTCACTACCCAGGGGCCAGCTGAGACAGCTGGAGAAGCCAGAAATTGGGCCTGATATCCAAGCCATCACCACCAACACTCCTGGAGTAGGGTCTAAGGCTCCTGGTGAAATCTCAGCCAGCCAAGGCCCAAGGAGCTCGCCCTGACACTACTCGAGCGGGAATCCAATTCCTGCCTGCATGCTCTACGCACAGGGTCATGGCCCTCTCAAAACCATGAGCCCCTGAGAGAAAAGAACTATCCATCTAGCTCTACATACCCTACACTGGGCCTCTAGCACCACACAAGATCTCAGCCCCACAGCAGCACTGAAAAGTGGTGTTTGTCCCAACAACTTGTGGAGAGTCCCTCAGTACCACTGATCATCAGGAAAATGCATTCACATCCTAAGAAGAAAAATCCAAGGGTTGGTGCCAGGCATGGTGGCACACACCTGTGATCCCAGCCCACAGAGGCTGAGGAAGGTGGACTGCTGAGGTTTGAGGGCAGCCTGGGCTACATAGTGAGTTCAAGGCCAGCCTGAACTACAGAGAGACACCTCATCTCCAAAACAAAGTGTTGGTAAGAGCCTGCAGATACTGGAGCCCTTGTGTTGCTAATGGCAATATAAAGTGATAGAGCTACTACAGAAGACAGTCTGGTTTTTAGTTCCTCAAAAACCACACAGAGGGCTGGGGAGATAACTCAGTAGAATCAGTGCTTGCCTGGCAAGTGCAAGGCCCTGAGTTCAATCCCTGGTACTGAAAAAAAAAAAAAAAAAAAAAAAAAAAAATTCGGCCAGGGAGATAGCTAAGTAGAATCAGTGCTTGCCTGGTAAGCACAAGGGCCTGAGTTCAATCCCTGGTTCCACCAAAAAAAAAAAAATTTAAAAGTCCAAAATAATACTACCGGGGCTGGGGAGATGGCTCAGTGGAATAAGCGCTTCCCTGGCAAGCCCAAGGGCCTGAGTTCAATCCCCGGTTCGGCAAAAAAAAAAATAATAATAATAATAATAATACTACCAACAGAGTCGGCCATGCCTAACCTCCCCAAAGAATTGGAAACAAGGATTCTGATATTTGTACACCAGGGTTCACAGCACTAGCGACCATAGCTAGACACCTACCAATAAGTAAATGGATAAACTAAATGTGGTGTATGCACACAATGAAAATATTATTCAGCCACAAACAGGAAAGACTTCTAACACATGTTACAACATGGATGTAACTGTTTATGTTGGCCAAGTTTGTAATAGCTAAACCTTTTTTTTTTTTTTTGGGTGGCTGGCTCAGCATGCCCTGGGGGCAGGGCTGGCGCAGCACATGGTGCTGGGGATTGATCCATGAACCCTGTGCTTGCCTGAGCTTGCCTAAGCAGGTACTTTAGTCCACTGAGCTATCTTGCGGGCCCATGCAATAGCTAAATCTTGAAACATTCCAAATGTTTATCAACCAATGAATGACTAAAGATGTGAGTACTTACTCTGCCACAAAGAAAGATAAGCTTGAGGTATTTCTCGGTAAATGGATGCACCTTAAGACCATACTCTGAAGTGAAATACACTGGACACATGCATATAAATACTGTGTTGTTTCTCTGGTGTGAGAAACCAAAAGGATCAAAACATATAATTGGGGCTGGGGAGATAGTTCAGCAGCCGAACAACTGCCTGAGCAAGGTTCTGAGTTGAATCCCCACACACACACACACAAAAAAATAATAATAATAATAGATATTGTGGAACAAGAAAAAAATGTACAAATGAGAAGGGGAATAAGTGAAGGGGAGGGAGAAAAGGATAAGAAAAAATAGAAGGAAAAATGGAAATAAGCTTTTGTAAATAAGGAGGGGAAGAGAGGTTGAAGGGAGGAAAGGGGAACGGGGGAAAAAGAAGAATATATATAATGTGTACAGGAGTAAGTTTCTTCTGATAATGTTATTACGTATATCTAAAATGCACTTGGGCTTGGGAGATGGCTCAGTAGAATAAGCGCCTGCCTGGCAAGCACCAAGGTCCTGAGTTCAATCCCTGGTACCACAAAATAAATAAACAAATAAAATGCACTAATAAAAAATGTCAATAAAAAAAAAACCACAATATGGAGGCACCTTGAACACAAAACTGTACTTGTTTAAGTTAACAAAAATAAGCTAGCCACTAGGCTAGGGACATAGCTCAGTGACAGTGCATAAGAAAGGGAGAGAAAGAAAAAGCTAAAAGACAGTGTGAATATACCCAATGCACTGAACTATACACATAAAAATGGTTTAAAAAGATTGAACTGTATGGGGCTGGTGAGATGGCTCAGTGGTCTAAAGCACCTACTTAGAACAAGCTTAGCAAAGCACAAGGACTGCGGTTCAATCCCCCAGCACCACATGCCAGCCAGCCCCGCCCCCTGGTGGGCTGAGCTGGCCACACACATGCGCACACACACATAATAAAATTAAAAAAAAAAAAAAAAGATTGAACTGTATGTAGCTGTGGTGGTGTGTGCCTATAATCCCAGTACTTGGGAGACTGAAAACAGGAGGATCACTCTAGTCTGATCTGTGTAGTGAAACCCTGTAGACCTTGTACTAAATACATTTAAAAAAAGGTTTAAATATTAATGTCAGGTAATTTCTATTTCCCCACATAAAGTAAATAAAACTGCCACCACTCCTGCTGGTAGCATTATTCTCTCAGTTCTACAGATGAGAAAGTGAAGCTCAGGAAGGTTGAACAACCTGCCTGCGGTCACACCAGCCACTGGACAAAGGGCCTCCCAGAGAGCCTGGCCTAGAGGGACACCTAGACCCAGAGAGAGACACAACAAAGGGCAGGGAGGCTGATGTTCAGCCTGGCTGCACCCTCCCCTGCCAGGCCTGCCCTGACTCTGCCTCTCACCAGCCTGGTGACTATGAGTGCGGGGTCCCCTCCCCTCAGCTTGTCACACCGCTTTGCCCTGCCCTGCACTGGGTCCCCAAGCACCCTGCACTGTCCTACCTGTATGGTCCAGTGCCCTGTTCTCACTTCTCATCCCCTTTGCCTGGAGCACCTGCCAGACCCCCATCTTAGGCTCCACTTCCCTAAGCTAACCCAGCCTCTGTTTCCCCAGATGTCTACAGCCTGAGCACCTCCCAGGTGATTCACTTTCCAAAGCTGTTTTTCCCATCTCTCCCGTGGGACCACAGAGTCACTAAAAACAGACACTGAGCTCTCAGCCCTAGCCTTCTTGGATGCTGGCACTTCGTAAGAATGAGCTGACTAGCTGAGTGTGGTACACACCTAAAATGCCAGCACTCTGGAAAGCTGAGACAGAAAGACTTCAAGTTTGAGTCCAGCTGATAAACTTAGTGAACTCAGTAAGACCCAAAATAAAAACTAAGAAAACGCTGGGGATGGCTCAGCATGGAGCCCCTGGGTTCACAATCCCTAGTACCATACACACACATACAAAGAATGTACTAATTGCCTGGGAAACCAGGCGGGGACATAGGAGAGCATAGCAGAAATAAATGAGGACACAGCCAGGTATGGTGGCCCATGCCTATACTCCCAGCATTCGGGGGACTGAGGCAGGAGGGTCACTGTGAGCTCAAGGCAGGCCTGAGCTACAGTGTGAGTACAAGGCCAGCCTGAACTGCATATCCAAACCCTATCTCAAAAAGACAAGCAGCAGGAGGGGCAAAAAGAAAAGGATTCCCTCACCTCCAGGAAGACAAAGGAATGGGGATCAGTGCAGGTAACTACACCACCACAGCCTCCAGAGGAGGAGCGGGGAGAGAAGATGAGCAGGGCACTGTCGGCTGCAAGGAAAGGGAGGCGGCAAGGGACAGAAGGGCTCTCTGCCCACCACCCACCCCATGCTCCCTGCACCCACAGGCCAGTGGTAGCTGGGGTGAAAGAGGTCAGAGTGACAGCATGGCAGTGACAGAGCAAAAAACGAAGGCAGCTGTGAGCAGCGAGCTAGCGCCCCTGGGAGCCAGCCCAAGAGAGGCACTGCGAGGTGGGCAGAGCCAACGAGCGTGGGGGGCGCGGTGCAGAAATAACAAGTGCTAATCCTCAGTGCGCTCTGCAGGTCATCCGCACGTCTGCCTGGCCCTGCTCAGCGGACTCGGCACTGGGTATGCCCTGGCTGGGCCTGGGTACCAGTCTAATCAATGTTCTCCGAGGCAGGACCCCTGTACCCATGCCTAGACCCTCCTCTCAGCAGCGGGCTCTGCCTGCTTGTCCTAGAACTGTGTGCACCCACAGGCCTGGCCCACCCCATCATAGCTTCCTGTGAGGGAATGTGGGGAGCTAAAATCAGTGCTCTTGGGAATGCTAGCAGCTGGCTGGGGTTTTTGGATGGGGCTGGGGGACACTGAATGGGTAGTGCAGGTTCCCAAGGGGAACGGGGAGGACAAGAGAGCACTGAGTGAGATGAGCCTCAGTGGCTGGGCAGCACGTCCACCACTCTTCTCCCTGGGGCCTCAACCCACATGCGGGTGAGCTCAGAGCTATCTATACCTCCTGGCTAGACCAGCCAGCCCTGCAGAACAGCCCTCCACTCCCTCCCCATGCAGCATGGCCTTGGCTCAGCCTGGGGCACGGTAACAGGAGATGAAGATAAGCCAGCTTCTGGCTCGCTGCAGGACCTCTACTCACGAAGGCCAGGTGAGTCATCAGACACAGTGTCCAGCCTGCAGTCCCCTGCCTAGGGCCTGACCCACCTGAGCCAGGGCCAGCAATGAGGCCATTCGGGGTGAGAGTGCAGCGCCACACTAGGGGACGGATGCCTGGCTGCCAGCCCTGCTCTCCTGAGAGACTCTGGGAGAAACTTGCAGAAGCAAGAGCCGTCAGAACCCCACTACTCCCTGGGCCAGAAGTGTCAACGAGTGTTATGGTTTGGATCTGAAATGTCCCCTCAAGCTCATGTGCTAAAGGCTTGGTCCCCAAGGCAGCCATGTTCAGAGGAGGGGCTTCCAAATGTTGAGCTTTTTTTTTTTTTTTTGTGGAACTGGGGATTGAACTCAGGCCCTTGCACTTGCCAGGGAAGCACTTATTCCACCGAGCCATCTCCCTAGCCCCTTCGAATGTTGACTAGATTGTGAGGCCACAACTGTATCAACAGCAGAGTCACTGATGGACTCTTCACTTCATAGGCTCACAAGAGATGGTGGATCTCAGAAGGGACCTCCCTGGAATACACAGGCCCTTGAGGGCTGCATGCTGGCCGCTTCCTCTTCCTGTGCTGCTCTGCTTCCCAGCATCCTCTGCTCCTTCTCATACGAAACTATGGAATCAAATCAAGGGATCACAGACTAAAATCTTTGAAACCATGAACCAAAATAAACCACTTCCTTCTTGAAGTTGATTTTCTTGAGTAGTCTGTCAGTGACAGAAATCTGACATAAAATGTCCCCCAAACTTTATATCTACCCAGAACTGATGCTATTTGTTTTATTTTATGGCTCTGGGACTTGAACCCAGAGCCTTGCACTTGGCTAGGCAAGACTACCACTGACATGTACACCCAGCCCAACATCTGACACAACCTGGAAATAGGCTTTGGAGGTGTATCAGTTAAGATGAGGTCATGCTGGATTAGGTTGGGCCCTAAATCCAACAGCTGGTGTTCTTACGAGAACACAGGGAAGACAGCTACATGACAACAGAGCCAAACATTGAAAAGACACAGCTACAGTCAAAGAATACCACAGATCACCAGCAAGCACCAGAAGCTAAGAGAAAGGCATAGGACAGGTCACCCTCAGCCCCCAAGACAACAACCTGCCAACCTAACATCAACCCCTGGCCTTCTGAACAGATGTTTACACTACAGAAGGGCACCAGTGTTCAGTGAAAAGACCAGCATGACAACCCTAGAAGTGGGCAGCTGCTCTGGAGCCATAACATGGTATTGGGAGCCCAGGCAGGGCTCATTGGTATCACTGATTTCAGCCAGGTACAGAAGTGCTGTCAGTCTTATCCTGAGGCCCCTACCAAACTGGAGGTCCTGAGGACCTTCAAGATGGGAACAGAAGCCTGACCTGGGCCTTGCAGCAGCGGCTCTCTCTTGATTCTGTGTTTTCTCCTTAGCAGGCCTTGTGACTACTGTCTTCCTAATACAACAGCTGGACTCAGGAATGACCCATCTGGGGACACAGTTCCTGAGGTGTCCACTTGCCCCGGCACATGTAATAAGCACGGGCTGGACAGACCTGCCTCCTAGCACAGCACACGAAGTTCAGCCTGGGGCCGGGGGGATGGCTCAGTGGAATAAGCGCTTCCCTGGCAAGTGCAAGGGCCTGAGTTCAATCCCCGGTTCTACAAAAAAAACCAAAAAACGAAGTTCAGCCTGGTCTGGCTGATGAACAAGTGAAGAGGAAGGGAGTGAGAACTGAATCTCAGAATTGAATGAGCGACAATGAATCTTTCTTGTGATCCTAGTGATAGGACCCAGAGCCTGGAGCTGCATTCCACCCCCAGTCTAAGGCCATTTCCCATCGCCTCTCATATGAAGTTTTAAATTTTCCACTACTACAGCATCTCATCTGCAAGACGGACCATACTCTCCATACCCACTCACGGGGTTTTCCTGAGATGCCCTCATGCCTTAGGGACTCAGGGCAGAAGGAAGCATTGCCCACTTGAGAGAAGCCCCGATGTCTGGACAGGACCACAAACCATTGTGTCCATGCTTCTGGCTTCCATTTCCTCCAGGCCTGGACCGTGAACCTGGGGCCCTGCTGCCAAGCCCTGCAGCTCCCTTACCGTACATCTTGCCCTCGTCTGACAAGATGATCTTGCGCCTGCCACAAGGTGGGTAGATGGCCAGGGCCTCCTGGAAGCTTTGCTCAATGTCTGGGCTCCACACACCCTCTGCATCATTGTCAATGGGCTTGTCCAACGCCTGGCTGCCCCCGGACACGCTGCTCCCCGCAGGGGAGTCGGGAGAGCTCCACTCAGAGGTAATGGTGCTGGCCTTACCCTCCAAGGCTCTGCTTGGAGGAGCACCCGTTGGATCTGTTGAGACACAGAGCATGGCAACAGTGAGCATAAAAGAACCACACAGGCTGCAGGACATAGGCCACCCCAGGAAATGCCAAACCCCAAACCAGGCCCTCAGGGAACCGAGTGGAAGCCTATGGATGAAGAACCAGGGCTCCAGCAGGTCCTCCAGTGGGTCAGGGAGTGTCTGACCTCAGATCAATACCACACAAAGAGAATACAAAATACTGTGCATGACTGATGGGGTGTGAAACAGTGTGACACTGGGGGACAAACACTCACAGGACCAGGTGTGATGGTACATGCCTGTCATCCTAGCACTCCGTAAGGCTGAGGCAGGAGGACTGCCAAGTTCAGGCCCAGCCTGGACAACTTATCAAGACTTTTGTTAAAAATTAAAAAATAAAAACAGGGACTAGGAGTGTAATTCAGTGTAAAGGCTTTAGATTCAACCCCAGTACCAAAGGGGGTTAAAATAACAATAATAATAATAATAGTAATACTAATAAAAACAGGAGTGATTGAAGTAAAACACATGCCTGGCATGCTAAAGGCCCTGGCTTTGATCCTTGGCACTGGTAAGTAAATACATGAGGGCTATCATGTGATCCGGTAACCCTACTTCTCTCTATATATCCAAAAGAATTCAAATAAGGTCTCAAAAACTACTTGCACCTCCATGCATGGTAGCACTGTTCATAATAATGAAAGGTAGAGGCAGGCCAAAGGTTCATGCCTGGATGAATGGATGTACAAAATATGGAACACATACACAGAAGAAGGCCACTCAAGAAGGAAATGTCATTACACACACAGCATGGATGAGCCTTGAGGAGACAAGGGTATGCGACACCAGCCACTTGGAAAAGCCAAGCACTCTGATTTGGTTCCTGGTCAGTGGGAGGCAGAAATGGAAACCTGTTATTGAATGGATAGAGTTTTAGGTTTCAAAGATAAAGAAGTCAAGAGGTGAGCTGCATAACAATATGAATATATTTAATACTACTGAACTGACACTTAAAAAGGAGACAGTTAAGACAGGGAGGGGCCAGGGGTGTAGCTTAGGTGGTGGAATACGACCAAGCAGGCTTGAGGACCTGGGGTTTTTGGTTTTTTTCTTTTGGTCTTTTTGAGATAGGGTCTCACTATGCAGTTCAGGCCTTCAACCAACTCACTACATAGCCCAGGACAGGCCTCAAACTCGCAGCAATCCTCCTGCCTCAGCCTCCCAAGTGCTGGGATTTCAGGCGTACACCACCATGCCCAGCCCAAGGCCCTAGGTTTGATCCTTACCACCAGAAGAAAAGGAGAACTCCAGAAAGGGAGAATACAGAAAAGAAAGTAATAAACACATAGTAAAGGGACACTGTAAAACACCCAAAGTACAGACAAGACTTTAAAAACCTCCAGGTGTAAAAGGAAAGATTATCTACAGAAGAAGCCTTTCTCCCAGTTGGAGCTGGAACAGCCCCCCCACACACACACACACACAGAGCAGGCCCTCAGGCCACTGCCGAAGTGGACCCACCCACAGCGTCCAAGGTGGTACCTCCAGCTGGGAGACAATAACCACCAACCTAGAACTGAGAACCCTGCAAATGCATAACTCAAGAACGAAGATTAAATTCATGCATCTTTAGATAAAGATGGAGGAATTCATTGGTAACACTGAAGAATGAAAGCACAGGAGGGCGAGCAGCGGGGCGAGTAGGCAGCGAGCAGCGGCGGGCGCTGGCACGGAGGGAGCGAGGGAGCGAGGGAGCGAGGGAGCGAGGGAGCGAGGGAGCGAGGGAGCGAGGGAGCGAGGGAGCGAGGGAGCGAGCGGCCAGAGAGCCAGCGAGGGCGGCCGGGTCGAGGGCAGCGGAGACTCCTCAGGTCCCTCCGGCCCCCCGCCACGGAGCCCTCAGCGCCTCCGGTCTCCCGCGGAACGGACACGGCCCAGCCCGGCCATGGCCTCGTTGCTGAAGGTGGATCAGGAAGTGAAGCTCAAGGTTGATTCTTTCAGGGAGCGGATCACAAGTGAGGCAGAAGACTTGGTGGCGAATTTTTTCCCAAAGAAGTTGTTAGAACTTGATAGGTTTTTGAAGGAACCCATCCTGAACATCCATGACCTGACCCAGATCCACTCTGACATGAATCTCCCGGTCCCTGACCCCATCCTTCTCACTAATAGCCACGACGGGCTGGACGGTCCCACTTACAAGAAGCGGAAGTTGGATGAGTGTGAAGAGGCCTTGCAAGGAACTAAGGTGTTCGTGATGCCGCATGGGATGCTAAAGAGCAACCAGCAGCTGGTGGACATCATCGAGAAGGTGAAGCCCGAGATCCGGCTGCTGATCGAGAAGTGCAACACAGTCAAAATGTGGGTACAGCTCCTGATTCCCAGGATAGAAGATGGAAATAACTTCGGGGAATCCATTCAGGAGGAGACAGTTGCAGAGTTAAGAACTGTTGAGAGTGAGGCTGCATCTTACCTGGACCAGATCTCCAGATATTATATTACCAGAGCCAAATTGGTTTCTAAAATAGCTAAGTATCCCCATGTGGAGGACTATCGCCGCACTGTGACAGAGATCGACAAGAAGGAATACATCAGCCTCCGGCTCATCATTTCAGAGCTGAGGAATCAATACGTCACTCTGCATGACATGATCCTGAAGAACATCGAGAAGATCAAGCGGCCCCGGAGCAGCAACGCAGAGACGCTGTACTGAGGCCGACCGGCGGGGCCGGGGACTGAGTCTGGCCCGAGCCCGCCGCTGCCTTGGTTTGTTGCCTGACTGCAAGGGGACCCTGGCTGCAGTAGTGATCGCACCTCTGTTTTTAGTTAGAGTCTAATGAAGCTCATCTAGTCCGTGGGAAAAAAAAAAAAAAAGAATGAAAGCACAATAAAGTCAGATTGGAAAAGACAAAAGCAAAACCCCTGGTGGGCTGAGCTGGCCACACACACAAAATAAATGAAAATAAATAAATAAATAAATAAAAGATCTTAAAAAAAAATTAAAATAAAAAAAATAAATAAAAATATAATTTCTAAAAAATTATGCCATTTAGACAACAAAAACATAATGTCTGATAATATAGCTACCAAATATGCAACGTTTTAACAGAAAACTGAGTTATAATTGTTTAGAGAGACATAATATAGTAGGTATTAGTACTACTGTAATCCCAACTACTTGAAGGCTGAAGCAGGAGGATCACAAATTTGAGACCAGTCTGGGCAAATTAGCAAGATCCTGCCATAAAACAAAAACAGGAAGTCTCGGAGCTGCAGCTTAGCACTGTTTGGTTTCAATCCCCAGTATAATATACACATAAATAACTAAAGTAAAATAAAATATATAAATAAATGGGGGAGGAGAAAGTGTCTATGGATGGAAAATACCATAAAGATACTGAATCTCCCCCCAAAAAAATCACAAATACACTGAAATTATGAGCTGGACATGGTGATGCACACCTGTAATCCCAGAACTCGGGAGGCTGAGGCAGGAGGATTGCTCCAAGTTTGAGGCCAGCCTGGCTACTTAGCTCAGGGGCAGCTTGAACTATACAGTAAGACTCCATCTCAAAAAACAAACAAATAAACAAACAAACAAAAAAACAAACAAAAAAACACAGTGAAATCAAGCTATAAACCCCACAAAACTTAACAAGCTCATTTTCAAAATAAGTGGATGAGCCAAGAAGAGTCAAGCTGCCCACACTGATCCCCTCTCCATTTCCTCCCCTTGACTTTGGACTTGGAAACACTCATTCCTCAAATAATCTCTCTCAGACTCCCTACCTGGGAGATCTCCATCCATACTTTCATTTCTACTGTGCTAAATATTGCTTTTGAGACCAAGCCCTCAAGCAATGCTTCTGCCTCAGCTTCCCAAGTAGCAATGATCACAGGTGTGTGGCACAGGGCCCAGCACCACATCATACATTTTTGATGACCAGATTTGCATCTTTCCTCTCCAGCAGCTGCCCATGAGGCACCTCAACCATATATCCCCAGCATTTCTCAGGCCCAACACGCTCCAACCAGATTTCAGCTCTGCCCTGAATTCTGTCCTTCTGCTCACTCAGGAAATTAATCATGGCCCACCAAGGCCAGGAGGAGCATGGCGCTTGTCCTTCTCTCCTTCACCCATTTACTGCCCACCTCCCATCTTTCTGCCGCCTGAACCTACTTTTCTGTCTCACGGTCTTCAAGCTCTGCTGGTGCCAGCTTCATCAGCTCTCAGCGTCAGGGCACTGGCCCTGCCAGCAGCCTGCCCTGCCTGAGAGTCTGCAAGCCCTATGGTGGGGCCCTAAGGCCCTGCATCAGCCTACTCCTGTGCACCTGCTAGGCCTCCTACTCACTTCTTTGCACCCACCTCCAAACCCCAGACTCGATCATCAGAAGCCCCCCCCCAC
This sequence comes from Octodon degus, assembly GCF_000260255.1. NCBI lineage: Eukaryota > Metazoa > Chordata > Mammalia > Rodentia > Octodontidae > Octodon > Octodon degus. The sequence continues at coordinate 713,105 of NW_004524931.1, forward strand.
AGATTGTGCCCCTCACTCCTGACAGAAGTGCTGCCTGGATTTTCTTCCTCATCCCTCATTCTCCTGACTGACCACCACTTCCTCTGGGCCAAAGACCCCAAACCCGTATCTAGACTGAGTAACCCCGTGTCTAGACTGAGTACCTTCTCATGAGCTTCGCAGATCCAGCGCTTCATAGGCTGGTTCCACCTCCCCAAAATGAATAATGTCTTTTATCACATTTTAGACACCACAAGGACAGGCACTGCTGTGTCTGAGTGCTCAGTGCACTGCACAGTGCTGGGAACAAAGGGTGGACAAATGAATGTCAGATACTCAGTAAGTATTTGTTGGGAGTATAAACCAATCTGTGCTGTTACATGAAGCAAAAGAAAACCTCAGTAAATATCTAGATTTTGGCATGAAGCACGGGGAAGTGCTTGAATTACACAGTGAGGAAAACTCATTGGGGTTGACTTTGAAAGCTTGCAAAACGAAGGAGTGCTGTGGAGGAATGAAGATACTGGTGCCGGCTCCAGTGCTGCAGCAAACAGTGGGCCAGCTGTACTACAGCTCTGTAGGCTGCTCACCTGGAAAAGAAGGGGTCACTTTTGCAAGACCAGAGTTGCTCCCGAGCTGGCAGTGCCTGCAGCTTCACTCCCCGCCCAGAGGCCCACACGTCAGGGTCACTGTACACACCTCAGACACCATCGCCTGGCTGTGCTCAGGGAAGGCTGGAGACGTGTGCCCCATGGGGTGTTAATGAAATGAGGTGCCAGCCATTGCAGGGCCTGCCTGGGCCCAGTGCTCAGCGGGCTGGACACCATCATCTTCCTCACAGTCAGTGACAAAAAACACCTGAGGAAGCAGGTGAAAGCCCTGAAGAGGCATGTGGAAGGTACATATACCTTAAACCTTAATGCTTCAGGTTTATATCCAGTGGTCACTAGCTAACACTATGAATGCCTAAAGCTTTGTTGCTTTGTTAACCCTGGCTTTAGCCTACATTTTCTTCTGTGCCTGATGGCATATGGTCTAAGAGGGACAGACAGCACTACACGGGCCAAAATGTTAGGAAAGATGGGAAGAAGGGCAGCCCATACCCTGACCCTCAAGAGAGCCGTGGGCTCTGGGCCTTCTTTGACCTCAGAAACCCCTTTCCTTACCCCAAAGTTGGGCCCAGCATGGCCCAGCAGAACAGATCTGGGGAGAACCAGAGGCTGGACTCTACCCCAAGGTTTTCTGAGGACCTGTACTCCGTGTCCCCAAGATTGGGTCTGTCCCAGGAAAAGCAGGGCAGCAGGTCACCCAAGGCCCTGAACCACAGGATTCATTACTGAAACGGAGTCACTCCTAGCCCACATGGCCCTGAAGTTTCGACCAGCTGGCCTTTTCCAGCTTGCAGCCCACAGCCCAGGGCCTGAGGGCCACTTTCCTCACCAGGCCAGTTTCTCAGTGGCCCTGTCCTCGGGACATGGGTGGGAGGTCAATAAAGCCCAGAGAAGGATCCTGGCTCCCCCATACCCTAAGTGCACCCAAGTGGCCCAGAGGGAAGCTGGAGTGAGGAAGCTGGCATCACAGAGCCCAAGCCTGTGCCATAAACAGAAGTATAAAAGCAATCTCCGGCTTGGATCCTAGGGCCTAGCCCAAAGGCCTGCAAGCTCTGCCCCAACCCCACCCAACAGGTACCACGCAGCCTTCCTGGGGCAACCCCAGCACCAACCACACCAGCCCAGGGGCCAAGATGCGAGCCACACAGAGACCCTCAGGGAGCTCAGAAATGTACGGGCTTTTATTGTATTCTTCCAACCATCAGAACAATGTACACTACTACAGAAAACCTTTTGGGACCTGAAAGACTCAGGATCCCTGGGCTGTACATGGAGATGCTAGAGTTCCAGAGGGCAAGACATCCTGAGCTGAGAAAGCAGAAAATGTAGACCTCAAAGAACTGGGGGTGCAGTGAGCTGCACAGCGCCTACATAAGGCATGCAATGCCCTGGGTCCCATTGCCAGCAGCACAAAAAACCAGAGCCCAGGACCAGATGTCCTCTCCCAGGCCCACGGTCAGCAGCTGCCCACCACCACTGGTGATCTCCACACCCTGCCTAAGTGCCTGCCACTACAGCCTACAACTCACAGCGTAACGTCCGACAAGGTCAGCCCTGGAACGGGTCACATCTGTGTCCATCCAGTCCCCTCCGGAGAGCAAGGTGACTCCTCACAGCCCCACGCATGTGGTTCAGTGTTGGGAACCCCAGTGGTCACACTCTGCTCAAGTTCATTCTTCCATGGACTCCTTCCTCATTCTTCTATGTATTTCCTTCTATCACAATACAGCTGTCACTTAGCTTAGGGATGGTTATATCCTAACAAACTTATTCAGTTAAAAATATATGAAATCATGGGCTGGTGAGATGGCTCAGTGGTCTAAAGCATCTACTTAGAACAAGCTTGGCAAGGCACAGGGACTGCAGTTCAATCCCCCAGCACCACATGCCAGCCAGCCCTGCCCCTTGGTGGGCTGAGCTGGCCACACACACACACACACACACACACACACACTTAAATAAATAAAATTTAAAAAATATATATATGAAATCAAAAGGGCACTTAAAGCTGGGCCTGGTGGCAAATGCCAGTGGTCCAGCCAGCCAAGTTCTTCAGACTCTGTCTCACTGTAAAGAGACATAGAAGGTAGCTCAGTGGTAGAACATTTGCCTATGAATGAGCAAGGCCCTGAGTTCAATCCCCAGCACAGGGCCAATGAAGGAGGAAACAAGGAACAGTAAACTCCAGCCTTCTTCCAAAGTTCTACCCACTCCCTCCTCCAGCTACCTTGATCTTCATACCAACTTCAGAACCTTTTATTCCTATATTCACACTGTTTCCCTGCTTAGGGTGGGCCACTGTCCTAACTTAATTCCTGCCAACAGTCTATCAACAAACATCTATTGAGTAGTAGGATACAGCTGTGTAGGTGTGAAGCATACAGCGTGATACAAAGACTCAGGGGCTCCACCTGTAATAGCACTGGTTGAGCTCTCCCTTGGCCCCAGCAAGCACTGCCTGTGTCTCACCTCTCTTCCACACTTCGCTATGACTCCGACGATGCGATTGAGGGGACAGGAGAGGAGAGGCCACCCTGCAGGTGGTGCAGCCACCTCCCCAGCAGGGCTGCCTGCCTCCACAGGGCCTGTCCCTGGCAGATGATCCTATGGAGACCGGGTGTCAAGGAGGTACCTAAGACATCAGTACCACAAGCTACCATTTTTGTTTGTCCATGTTTTTAAGACAGGGCCAAGCCACGTAATTCATTAGGCTGACCTTGAACTCCCTATGTAGTCCGGTCTGGCCTCAGATTCACAGTGATGATCCTGCCTCAGCCTCCCAAGTTCCACAAGCTACCATCTGATACCTACTGTGTGCCCAGCACTGGGCCAGGCACCTGACTATACCTTTGTTACCCCTCCCAACCTGTTCCTGAGGTATCGAGGAGTTCCCCACTTCACAGAAGACACAGAGGCCCCCCAGCAGAAGCACTGTGTGTGCAAAGCAGGCTCTCAAGGGCCAACACTCAGACCCCCAGCTCAGAGCCCTGCCTTGGACAGCTGCCTCCCACCCACCACCAAGCTTTCTATTTTTTTTTAATTAATTAATTAATTTATTTGTGTGTGTGTGTGTGTGTCCAGCTCAGCCCACCAGGGGGCGGGGCGGGCTGGCATGTGGTGCTGGGGGATTGAACTGCAGTCCCTGTGCTTTGTTAAGCTTGTTCTAAGTAGGTGCTTTAGACCACTGAGCCATCTCACCAGCCCCAAGCTTTCTATTTTGATAAAACCTGTGTGGACAACTGGAGGAGGAAATGACTGGCACGGGAGCTACGAGGTAAGCTGAGTAACAGGACCCAGCCGGAGCTCAGGGAGCAAGGAGCTAGGGCAGCCGCAGAGCCCCTGGCTTGTGCGAGGGAAGGAGGGGACTTTAGGGGGCTAGCCCTGCAAGCAGAGGTGAGGAAGGAAGCCCTGAGGGGGTGGACACTCATCTGTGGGGGGAGGCACATCATCTCAGCCCTGCTCGGCTCTACAATAGCAACCTCCACAGGGAAAGAGCATCCCTAGGGAGGGAAGGGAGGCTCTGCACCCTCATGTAGATTCTTCCGCAGGCCCCGCACACGGGCTCTATGTCTCTCATTCCTGCACCCATATGTGAGTACACCTGCACACCAGGCAGGGGTACAAAGTCAGAGACCCGACTCCACCCTCACTGTCCTCAGTGTGGCCAAAGGCATTCCAGGGTCACCATACATTCAAGGACAAGCATCCCAACCAGTCTTCACAGTTTCTCTATTTGCAAATATTTCCATCCTTAAAATCAATACAATTCTCCCTCAGTTTCTGGGAAGACTTGATTCCAGAACTCCAGAGGACACCAAAATCCAAGGCCACACAAGTCCCTTGCAGAAAACCAGGCACGGTGGCATATGCCTACAGTCTCAGCACTCAGGAGGCTGAGAGAGGAGGATTGCCACAAGTTCAGTGCCAGTCTGGGACACCTAGTAAACTCAAGGCCACCTGAACTACAAAGAGATCCCGTCTCAGAAAAACAAAACAAAATAAATAAGTGAAATAGCATGGTATTTGCATTTAACCTGTGTGCACGTTCCCACACACTTTAAGCCATCTCCAGGTAAGGCTTAACACTAGCACAGTGTAGAGGCTACCTAACTAGCTGTAACGCTGGGTTGTTTATGGGCTAATGATACTCAGTCTAGACACAGCTCCTCTCCCTAACACAGGGCTGTGAGTTGGCAGTGAGTTGGACCTGTGATGCAGCCTGCAGAGGCGGAGGCCGACCCCTCCTGGCCCCAGCTACTCCTACACTGCCCCAGCAGCTGGCTCACTGGATAGAGCTGCCTCCCTTCCTCCTGAGGATGAAACCACAGAACCGGTGCCCTCCCTCACTGCAGTCCTGCTCAGACTGTAGGAATGCTTCCTTCTGTGGCCTACCTAGGGTTAGGACCAGGTTTTACAAATGTGTATGTTTTTTGTTTAAAATGCCCCCTGGGTACACATTTTTAAAGCTTCTTTATTTTCCTACACATTTAGTAGAAATGACTCTTTCATTCTAAAAGATAGCATTTGACTAAAAATTACAGTGCTTAATAAAGCCCTAGCCTTCACACAGACGATGAGTCAGGGTTGTGTTTTTTAATTTCTCACTTTGTAGCTGGAATATCTGCTTTATATCTCATTAGGAAAGTTCAGAGACAAGGAGATAGGCTCTAATTTCTTCTTTTAATTAATTTATTTATTTATTTATTGTGTGTGTGTGGCCAGCTCAGCCCACCAGGGGGCGGGGCTGGCTGACATGTGGTGCTGGGGGATTGAACCGCAGTCCCTGTGCTTTTGTTTAGCTTAGCTTGTTCTAAGTAGGTGCCTTAGACCACTGAGCCATCTCACCAGCCCCTCTAATTTCTTCTTTTTTTTTACTTTAAAGAGAAAAAACTGGAGCTGAAGATAGAGCTCAGCTGCACAGCCCCTGCCTGATAAGTGGAAGGTCCTGAGTTTGATTCACAGTAGCCCCCCACCAAAGAGAAAAAAAAATGATACAAAATTTCAAAACAAGATTGTAGGATAATCACCTATGGTCATCTTCAAAGGAGTTGATCATATTACAAGATATAGACCTGAAAAATTGATCAAACAATACCGGCACAAACTTTTTTCAATGAACTAGTAGCAATTAGTAGTATAACTCTCTTAACTATCTTGTGTATACATATCTTTTTTTTTTTCTTTTCCTTTCCTTTTTTAAATTTTTTTTTCATTTATGTATATGGTACAGGGTTCTTACTACACAGCTCAGACTCATAGTGATCCTCTTGTTTTCAGCCTCCCCAGCTCTGGGATTACAGGCCTGTGCCACCACGCCCAGACTAGGTCACCTGCTGAACATTTTTTCATATATTTGCTATTTGTATTTCTTCATCTGAGAAGTGTGCATTCATCTCACATGTCCATTCTCTGTGAATTTGGGGGGCTCTGATTTTTTTTCAATTCTTGATATGTTCTAGATATAAGCCTTCTGTCTGACAGACAGTGGGCTAAAATTTTTTTCTACTCTGTGGGTTGTCTTTTCACTGTGTTGAGTCTAATTTCTTTAAAGAACATTATATTTAGTTGAATATTGGAGTCCATTAGCTGAGTTAAACAAAAAAATATTTTTTAAAGCAAAAATTTTAAGTTACGTGTGACATTTATTGACAGAAAATACTAATTATCTGTGAGTGAGCACTTATGAAGGAACAAGCCATAAATTAATTTATTACAAAACATTAGCCCACAGACTGGGCGTGGTGGTGCATACCTATAATCTCAGGACTTGGGAGGCTGAAAACAGGATAACTACGAGTTTGATCTATGTAGTGAGACTTTGTACTAAAAACATAAAACAATAAAAAAAAACCCAAACCATTAGCCCAGATATACCAAGGAGCATACGTCTATTATATGCTCATTGTGCTTAGCTATTTCTATCTCTTTATGTTAACCTTTTAAGAATGAAAGAGAGGGGGGCCTGCCCGGTAGCTCAGTTCTTTAAGTGGCTGCTTCAACAAAGCAGTCAGGCTCAGGTTGGTTGGGTTCGATCCCCACAACACAATACAGCCAGTCATGCCTTGAAGGCATTCCGAGCAAAAAAAAAAAAAAAAAAACACCTCTGCCATTTGGGGGCTGGAGAGATGGCTCAGTGGTCTAAAGCACCTACTTAGAACAAGCTTAGCAAAGCATCAGGGACCGCGGTTCAATCCCCCAGCACCACAAGCCAGCCAGCCCCGCCCCCTGGTGGGCTGAGCTGGCCACACACACACACACACACATACACACACACACAGACACACCTCTCTCTCTCTTTCTCTCTCTCTCTCAAATAAAAAAAAAAAAAAGAATGAAAGAGAGGGGCCGGGGAGATGCTCAGTGGAATAAGCGCTTCCCTGGCAAGCGCAGGGGCCTGAGTTCAATCCCCGGTTCCGCCAAAAAAAAGAATGAGAGAGGACACAAAACACTGTACCAGTGAAATCTCCACTTTAACAGCAAGAATACAATGAATATTCTTGCCAGGCCTGGAAGCACACATCTCTAATCCAAGTTACTGAGCAGGCTAAGGCAGGAGGATCACAAATTCAAAGACAATCTGAGCAATTTAGCAAGATCCTGTCTCAAAAGTTAATGAAAAAATTTAATGATATAGTACTTACCAGCATGTTCAAGCCCCAGTACTGAAGATAGACAGATAGACCTGGATATTATTAAAAGCAAATAAAATAAAATGGCAAAGTGCTGTCTAGTATTCTAATAAAAAAAGATCATCATACTCCTCGTGGAGAGAATACATGTTAGGGGCCGGGGAGCTAGCTCAGTGAACTAAAGTGCCAGTTTAGGCAAGCGCAGGGACCTCGGTTCCATCCCCAGCACTACACGGGGTGCCAGCCCCGCTCCCAGGGTGGGCTGAGCTGGCCAGAGTTCAGGCACGGTGGTGCACACCTATAATCCCAGCGCTGGGGAGACTGAAAGCAGGAGGATCACCACAAGTCGGAGCTGCATAGTGAAACCCCTGTGACAACCAAATACATTTTTAAAAAAGAGAGAGAAAGACACCTTTAAAAAAGAAAATACAAGGGACCAGGGAGATGGCTCAGTAGAATAAGTGCTTCCCTGACAAGCACAAAGGCCTGAGTTCAATCACCAGTTCCGCAAAAAAAAAAAAAAAAAAAAAGACCATAAAATATTATTTGGGGCCAGGGAGATAGCTCAGTAGGATAAGTGCTTGACTGGCAAATGCAAGGATCTGAGTTCAATCCCCGGTTCCGAAAAAATAAAAATAAAAAAGAAAATACATGTTAGGTAGGCTTCATTCAGGCACAAACTACCATTCTACTGGTTCTAAGTCCCAAGGGTTTTTGTTTTGAAATAGTTTATCAATTAACAAAACTCTTATGACTAGAGGCTTGTAGGATTCTAACCCTGTATTCTTCCTAGGAATAAAGTTTTGTTATTTGCTAATTCAGAGCTCTCAATGTCTTTATAAAACATAATAATATCAGGTGTGGCAGCACATGCCTGTAATCAATCCCACTGAGGGGCCAGAGAGATGGCTCAGTAGGATAAGCGCTTGCCTGGCAAGTGCAAGGGCCTGAGTTCAAATCCCCGGTTCTGAAAAAAATAAAAAATAAAATCCCAGCACTCAGGGGGCTGAAGCAGGAAGATCACCATGAGTCTAAGGCCAGCCTGGGCCCCACAGTGAGTTTAAAGCATGACTGAACTACAGAGTGAGAACCTAACTCAAACAACTCCCACAGATAATGAGAATCAGCTGGACCCAGGGAGGGACAGGTGAAACCACTCCAGATAAACAGAATCTTGGGGTAGGGTGGGAGTTTAATGGTGCTGGTTCAATGCCCTGAGAAAACCACACCTAGGAAAGGAGAGATAACAAAGGATACCTAGGGGGTGGGGAGAGAGAAGGTACCAGTGCAGTGAAAAGGTAGACAATAGACAGTCGTGAGGTCCATCAACAGATAGAGAATATGGTCCACACTGGTCCTGGAAGGTCACTCAGCCAGGAGGGACGTTTTGGGCAAGGATCCACGGTGAATCCTGAAAACGCTCTTAGAAGTGACAGGCATGAAAAGACTTTACATGCGTGCCTCCTTCTTGGCAAAGGGCTTGGACCGGCCAGGCCTGGCACACAGAGGCCACCAGGAACTGGGGGAGGGGAGAGGTGTATCAGGAATGAGGGCAGAGTCTGCGGGAGGATGGAGAAGTTCTGGACATGCGCAGTGGCGATGCCACGCAGTGGAACTCTTCGGGTGGATTTGGTGCCTCAGAACCGTGCACAGAGCAATGACCATGATGGCACCAACTCTATTAGGAATATTGTATGTGCCACGCTTGTAAAAGGACGTTGAAAAAAGACAGAAGGGAAAAAAAAATGGACAGGAGAACTGTAGGGAAACTGGCTCAGGCACTGAGGGGATATAGGAAAGGAGCTTTTTTGTAGCTAGAAATGAGAGAAAACAAGACAGCAAGTTCTTCGTCTTGGAAGGAGTCCCTGGAGATGAAAGAAGGAAAGGGAGTGCAGGGGCAAGAAACAGCCTGCAGAGAAAGGAACGGGCTGGGCTGGGCCCGCTGCGCTACATACCTGGCCAGAAAAAACTGACCCTAACATAACTTCAAGAAGACTGGGCTGGGGCTTGTGGGAGGCCAGATAAGCAGCTTTCTCAAAAGCGATGAAGGCCTAGATGTGGGGTTATTTCTCTGGGTAGTGTTTCCCTCACGAGTGCAATGCGCTGGGCTCGGCCTCCAGCACTACAGAAACAGGCTGGTGTGCCAAAGCCACGTCAGGATTAAGCGACACAAGGCAGGTCACCCCTTGCTGACACACAGAAGCTGACCACACACAGCTGCCTGACAGGAGTAGGTTGGGGGTGGAGGCAAGGAAGGATCCACATCCTTCCAGGGAAGGGGTCAAGGAAACAAGCCACAGAGAGGCTTGGCGGAAAGATCCCATGCTTGGCTCTACACTGCCCTGGCTCAGGCCCGGCCAGCCTCCACAGGCCTGAAGTTCTGAGCAAGATGTGGGGCCTATATGGAAGGATTCAGTCCAATCACAGTGCAGACACTATGGCAGCTTCTCCTGTCCCAGCTCAGGTGGGAGGAGCTAAAGCCAGACTGGGCCACACAGCAACACAGCCTCTAAAAATAATCCTAAAACCCAGGGCCCAGCCTGTCACAGCCCCTCCTCAAATACTGATGTTATTATAGTGATGTCGGTGTGCTGTTAACAGAGGCAGCAGGGCAGTGGAGAGGAGAGATAAGCAAACAGGTGCAGACACCTCTGGGAAGGGCTCAGAGACCAGGGGTGTGGGGTGATAAGATTCCTAAGTGGCTACAGGGCCCTGGGCCCGGCCCAAGCCCAGGGCAGGGGCCAGTTCGGACACACCCCCGCCTGGGCCTATCCCTAATACTCTACTCCGGGAAGTGGGTCACAGAATGGGGGCGTCCACACCACTCCACCCGTGCCTTGGCCATACAAGGATTCAGCACAGAACAGGTTTAGGGAGGCCAAATTAGGCTCCAAACTCAGCCCTGGTGCAGTGCCCCTTGAGCAGGCACTACCTCTACCTGGGCCTCAGTGCCCTCATTTGCAAAAGAAAGGGAGGGAACGCAGATATCAATCAGGAAAAAGCACTTGCTCCCCAGCCAGGAGAAGATGTAAAGGAACCTCAGCTCTGAGATAAGGCTCAAGAAGCCAGTATGCAAAGGCTTGCAGGCTGCACGCTGAAATGTTGCAACTGTAGTGCATTTTGGAAAAAGGAAAACCATAGAGACACTGGAAACACCCGAGGTCACGGCAGCTGGGGAAGGGCTGAACAGAGAACATGGAGGCTTTATTTTTAAATTTTTGTGGTCCTGGGCATGTTAAATAAGTGCTATGTGGCTGAGATGCACCCCCAAATCAAACACAGAGCTTTGGGAGCAGTGAAGCTGTTCTGGGATGTGCACCACCTAGCGTGAACCCCTATGTGAACTATGGAGGATAATCAGGGGTCAGTACTGCAACCTCAACGGTAGAACAGGCAGCATGCTACAAGATGAGGAACAGGTGAATACAGGCACTCCACGCTTCCTGTCCAGTTCTTCCACCATCCTAATATACACACACATAGTCCATTAAAAGCAAAAAAAAGTGGGGAGATGGACAGAGTAAGTCTTGCACTCATCCCCCTGGGTGCTTTTTTAGGGTTCTAAAACAAAACCAAAGCTGCACCTGGAGTGTCCTTCAGGGGTACTGAGAAGGTCTTGGTTCCAGTCCCAGCACCACAAAAGTCGGGAAAGCACTTGAGAGGGCAGATACAAGATTAACCTGCAAGTTCCATATCGAGTAACCTGGCCTAGGAAAGTCCAGGCTCAAAGCTGCTTCTCGAGAACTACCTGACGCTTTGCAGATGGAGGACTTGCTGGGGTCCCAGGACACTGCAGATGGCAAGCCACTCAGAGGGCACGGGTAGGACACACCCTAGGGCTACTGGCCCAAGAGTCCTTTCTCCAGCCCTGGGGAATAAGTTTGCCCCACTCAGCCAGCCCTGCCAAGACCAGAGAGGCCCAGCCCAGGCTCCAGGAGCTTGGGTTCCCTATCAGTGACCTCCGGCATAGCTTGGCACTGGAAAGCAGCTTCCAGAGCCCACACACCAGAAGCCTTGGGAGCCTGGAGTCCTGGGGTGACCAGCACCAGCAGCCCCTGCCTTGAGGAAACCCAAGGCTGCTGCACATGGAGTACACATCTCCAGTAAACCTGAGGGCCAGGGCAGAGCGAGCTGGTGGGTACAAGGGCGCCACACCCCCTAGTCCCCACACTCATCATTTTTCAGATGTTCTTCTGTCCCAGAGCCACTCCTGAGAGAGGCAGGGCTAAGGTACTCTATAAATTCTGCTGGTGACCAAAAGCTCCCAGACCCACGGCAGAGGATCCACCCTGACCCAAAAAAAAAACGCTCCCATGGACTCCCTCCTGGCCCGGTCACACACCTCCCATTCCAGAGTGCAGGGTCACCAGCTGGAAACAGGCCATGCAAATGGCTGAAAATGGGGGTGGAGGGGGTGGTGAGGGAGATGCCCTGGCCTGTTCTGGGTGGGGACAGCTCAGCCTGGCCCAGCAGGCCACCGCTGCCCCTGGCCGGTCAGAGAGGCGGCCCCGTAAAGAAGATGTCAGCCAGGGCCTAACTCCAGAGCACGCTCTGGGCAGGAGTACAGGAAAGGGCTCCAGGCAGGCACAGTCCTCTTCCTCCTCCTGCATTGCACTCCAGGGAGACCACGCTCTCTGGAGGGACACATTCTCAGGTCTGGGCCCATCATGCCCATGAGGAAGACCGTGACTCAGGGCTGGAAACGTCATTCTCAGAGCTCCTCGCCCCCAGCACTCCCTCAGTGAGCTCCTTAAATAAATGTTCTCCAAAAAACTGTAAATGACACACCTAATGAAGGACTTGTAGCCAGAATAGGAAAGAACATGCAGAGCAATCAAGATAAAAAAAACTGGGCAAAATAGCTGGACAGATGTGTCACCAGAAAGCTATGCAGATGCAAATGGGCACACGAAAATATGCTTCACACCTCCAGAACATGTAAATTAGCACTATAGTGAGACAACACTATATAGCTACCAGAAGGGCACCACAAAAAGAAAAAGAAAAACAGCCAAGCAGGGAGTCACCCACCTATAATTCCAGCGTCCTGGGAGGCTGAGGCAGGAGGACGTAACATACGTAACCTTGCCTGGCAAATTCAAGTCCAGCCCAGGCATTCTAGCAACTTAAACAAGATTCTACCTCAAAATAAATTTTTAAAATGCTAGAGTTGTAGTGTAGCTCAGTGTGAAGGTCCTGGGTTCAATCCCCAGTGCCAGAGGCCGGGGGGGGGGGGGGGGGGTCAACAACCTTAGAATAACAACAAGCCTAAGTGAGAATATGGAGTGATAAAATCCACTTGGAGTTTTTGTGGTAATGTAAAATGGTGTTTTGGGGAAACAGTGATAGTTTCTTTTTTTTTTTTTTTTGGCCGAACCAGGAATTGAACTCAGACCCTTGTGCTTGCCAGGGAAGCGCTTATTCCACTGAGCCATCTCCCCAGCCCCGATAGTTTCTTAAAATATTAAACATACAGGTATACATCATGTAATCCAGCAACCCTAGGTATTTATGCAGGAGAAATAAAATCTTCACACAAAATCTGTACATAAATAAACATGATAGCAGCTTTATTCAAAAGTTGACAGAGGCTAGAAACAGCTCCAATGACTTTCAATCACTGATGAGCAAATACACTGGTGGTCAGCAGGACATCTGTATATGGTAAGGGAACAGTATTCAGCAAAGAAAAGACTTGCCAACATATGTTAGCTTGTCTGGCAAGCACAAGGGCCTGAGTTCAATCCCTAGTTCCACCAAAAAAAGCAAAAACAAAAACAAAAAAAAAAGTAACCATTTCAGTGATGCCCAAAGGCATTATGTCAAAGAACCCAAAAAGCTCCTTGATTGTATGATTCCATCTATATGGATTTTTTTCTGTTTTGTTTTGGGGTTTTTGTTGTTTTTCAGATAAAGTCTCATTATATAGTCCAGAATGGCCTTGAGCTTGGTACATGACATTCTTAAAAAAGCAAAATTACAGGAATTTAGATTTTTTTAAAAAAATATATATTTAGTACAGAGGTCTACAGGGTCTTATTACACAGATTGGACTCATTAGTGATCCTCCTGTTTTCAGCCTCCCAAAGGCTGGGATTACAGGTTTACAGGCACATGCCACCACACCCAGTCTCAGTTTCCCCTCAGAGCACCCTGGGGGTGGGGCAGACTCTGCACACCAGGGACCTCCCCACAGCCAGGAATTGAGATTGATATTCCCAGGAGATGAGGATGGGCATGGGGTGAAGAAAGGACTGCAAATGAAATTTGGGGTCTTCAACTGTTCTGTACTTGCTGGTGAATATATCACTGTATATTTGTGAAATGAATACCAGAGAATCTCTTTTGCTATATGTAAATTTGAAATAAATTTAAAATAGGGGGGCCTGCCCTTAGTTCAGTCCTTTCCGTGCCTGCTTAAGTAAAGGCAGTCAGGAGCAGGATACAGAGGTTTAATCCCCAGCTAGCCCTGCCCTTCAGGCAGCCTGAGCCACCAAAACAAATAAATAAATAAAATAAAATAAATCCTTGCTGCGAGTGTAACTCAATGGTAAAGCACTTGAACGGCATTCACGCGGATCCAGATTCAAACTCCAGCACCACAAAAAAGAAAAAGTCCTTCTCAGTCTGCCCAAAGGGTGCAGCTCTAAAGCACCTCGCCCACCTCCTCTCCTGCGCACACGGCCCTTGAGCCAGTCTTGGCGTCTGCGCGGACGTCTGGCCTTCTCACAGCCTGTGGCCCTGACCCCACACATCCACAGCAACTCTCATGTCCCCATCCTCAGAGCCAGCTCGAACGCCTCCTCTACGGATCCCCAAGCCCTCTGGGCCCCCGCAGAACAGGTCACCCTCTGCTGGGCACCCATGGCACGCACTGTTTGTGCCTCCTAACCTGCCCTTCTTTCATCCCCCGGGCTGTCAGCATTAGCAGTTCAGTCTATCTCCCCACCAACACCAAGCTCCTAAAATAAAGGCCGGGCCTCCCACCTGTACCTGCCCAGTACTGGGCACACAGTGGGTGCCCTATGACTGCTAGGGGCTGGCGAAGGCCTCAGGCCAGAAGAAGGCCAGTACTGCTGGGACTGGCAGTGTCCTGGGAGGAACAGAAAGCCACCAACAAAGCTCTAATGAGCAGGGCAGCTACTGCCTAAACTCCAGGGCTCAAGTAACTTGAGCTCCTATTCCAACACGAGGTCACACGGCTGACGATGGAGCATTTGTGAGGGTGCTGTGCTTCTGGTGTGCCTACCACCACAGCTTCAAGCCCCATGACAGATGCTCAGGACATACATCTAGAGGGACTGCAGCTGTCCTGTCACTAGGCAGGTCCTCTTCTGCAATAACTGATTGTCTCCATCTGATCAGAGACATTTTCACAAAGCACAATTACCTCTCCTGACCACCAGTCACTTCACAGAGCCACTCACAGTGCAAGTAGGAATTTCCAAGCATATCACAACCTTGCCCAATTATTGCAACTTGTCTAAGTGTTTGGGGTTTTTTTGGAGGGGGTGTCTTTTTTGTTTCTTTGTTGGTTTTTGTTTGTTCATGTTTTGGGGGGGTTTTATTTGTTTGTTTTGTTTTGTTTTGTTTTGGGGGGGGATGGTGGAACCAGGGATTGATCTCAGACCCTTGTGCTTAGCCAGGCAAGCACTTATTCTACTGAGCCATCTCCCCGGCCTCTTTTTTGGCTTTTGAGACAGTCTAGCTTTAAGTCCATGCTGGCCTCAAACTTGCTGCAGTTCTCCTGCCTCAGCCTCGTGAGTGTTGTGGCTACAGACTTGTGCCAACATGACTGGCTCACTTTGTCTAGTTTGTAAGGATCATTTATTGGACAAGCACAGAAGCACTTAGTAGATGTGCTATGGTTTATATGGAGATGTCCGCCCAGAACGTGGGGTTCTGGGAGGTGACTAGTTTATGTGGGTTTATAGTTGGCTGGCTGTTAGGGGACTGGCCAGAAGAGGCCCACCCAGGAGGAGGAGGGGCTTGCTTTCTCTCCCCAGCTCCACCCTGGCACTCTGCTTTTTCCTTCACCAGCCCTCAAACAGCTCTCAAGCAGCCCTCCTCCAAGCCAACTACAGACGAAACCATGAAGCAAAATAAACCTCTCCTCCCTTAAGTTGTAGGTGCCAGGCAAAAGTGACTAAGGTGAGGTGCCAGGCAGAGAACCAAGCATTTCATAAATATTAACCCATTTAACCTTCACATCAACTGTGGAACTGGTTCCACCAACACCATCCTCATTTTGTAGAAGGGAAAGTTGAGACATGGAGCAGCTGAAGGTTAGCCCAGACTCCCGCAGCTCCTGAGACAGGGACTCAACCCCAGCAAACGCTGAGAAAGCCAACTGCTCCGAGTACCTGCCCGCCCCACCTGTCCACACTGATGTGCTGCTAGGTGTACAATGCCCAGGAGATTGCCTGCACTGTCTAGGAAAGCTTATAAACTGTGTTAAAATCTTAATATGACAGCAGGTTAAGTAAATTATTTTATTACAATTTATTTCACCAGGTTTTTTTTTTTTTTAAACTTTTTTCCAATTGTTTCTTCAGCTTTTGTTTTTATTAATACATATCTGCACTATAGAATGAACACACTCCTCCTGGGGCATTGGTGTTTTGGACGGTTTGCTTATTTACTTACTTTGCTATAGCTGGAGAGGGAAGCCCTGGCCTTGTACATGCTAGGTGAGCACTTTACCACTGCCTTCCCCACAATTTTTATGTGGGGGCTTGCTTGGGACTGGACCCAGAGGCACCCTCCCCCCATGGAGCTACATCCTCAGCCCTGCTTTATTTCTTACTTTTGAGATGGTCTCATTAAAAATGCCCAGGCTGGCCTCAAACTTTCCATCCTCCTGCCTCAGTTTCCCAAGTACCTGGAAATATATGCCACCACACCTTAAATGTTTTGTTTTTTTTTTTTAATTTTTAATGATGGGCCTGGTAATCCTAGCACTCAGAAGATGGAAACAAGAGGATCACTACAAGTTTAATAGCTGAAGCAGACAGGGTCTCTCTGTGAAGTTCAGGATGGCCTTGAGCTAACTACATAGTCCAGTCTGACCTTGAACTTAAGGCAATCCTGCCTCAGCCTCCAGAGTGCTGGGATCAAAGACATGCACCACCCTGCCTGGCATAAATTTATAAATGCAGCTCCTAGATAATTTAAATCTATCTAGGAAGCTGGGGAGATAACTCAGTGGTCTAAGCACCTGCCTGTCAAGCACAAGGACCTGAGTTTGATTCCCTTGTAGGCATGCCGGGCCAGCCCCAGAACCCCTGGCGCGTGTGCCAGCCACCAAAACCAGGCATGCTCTCCTCTCCCTGCTTGGGCATGAACCTCTCTCCCTGTCTTACCTTCAGCTTGGAAGCCAGTTTAGTTTCACCTCCCTCCAGCAGGAATCCCAGAACACAAGGCGGGAAAAATATCTCAACCATCATCCAGTACAGTTTCATATGCAAACACATAGAGAAACCCAGCACCCCAGAACCAGTCCAGCAGAGGCCTGAGAGCCTGTAATAGAGCCCCAAACAAGCGCCACATTGTTCCACAATTTCTTTGCAGTTTTATACAATGAAGTAACTTCAGACCACTGGGCTTAACCTGTTATTGCTGAAAAGAGGGCTCACCTTCTAGAAATGATAATGGGCAGTTCTAATCCCTTATGAACGCTCTGGTAAAGATACTTGCCAGAGCTGGATATGGTGCAGCACACGTAATCCCAGCACTCTGGGAGGCTGAGGCAGGAGGATCACCCAATTCAAGCCCAGCCTGGGTAATTCAATGACTTCACTAAGATCCCATCTCAAAATAAAAAATAAAAAGGGCAGAGATATAGCTCAGTGAAAGACTCGTTCAATCCCCAGTAGAGCTGGGAGCTGGGGGAGGACACAACCATGGAATAACAAGCACAATTCTCCTGTTTTCTTTGCAAATGCTGGGGATGAACCCAAGGCACTGCCCATGCAAAGCAAGTGCTCCACCACTCAGCTACATCCAACAAGCTCTATTCTTAATAGCACAGGATGTCCCTCCCTCTGAAAACCAGATGTGGCTCTCAGTGTGGCCAGAGTGTCACAGAGCTTAAGGCTTTCCTTGACAAGACGTCACCCCCACACTGGTTTGTGCCCGAGTACTGTTCCTGTGTACTATCTTGTTTTCTTCATGATTTTTTTTCTTTTCCAAATATCTATAATGATTTTGTACTGATTTCAAGAATTAACAGAAATATTTTAGTTTATCGGTCTGCTCACTAAGCACTGCAGTCATCTGAGATGATTTAGAATTCTGGTTCCACTGAACTCCCTACCCACCGCACAGGCAGAAAGCGACGTAAGAGATCCCCTATGTGTGACCCTAGAAATTCCCTAGGTGCCACCAGCTCCTTAGCAGTACCTAGGGTGGCTGTTCCAACAGCTAACCATCCAACTTATAGCTGTGCCATCAGACCACCTTTCTCCTATTCCCAAGAAAATCACAAGATTAAAAATCCTTCCCAGGGGGCGGGGAGATGGCTCAGTAGAATAAACACTTACCTGGCAAGCACAAAGGCCTGAGTTCAATCCCCAGTTCCACCAAAAAAAAAATCCTTCCCAAAGAACTGATAGAGTCCTTGCCTGGCACTCGCAAGGCCCCAGGTTCAGTCCTCAGCACTGCAAAAGCATCTTACTTTTTTCATTGCTGAGATAAAACACCTAACACCTACAGTTAGAAGAGGAAAAGTCTGAGTCTGGGTGTAGTGGCATGTGCCTATAATCCCAGGGTTTTGGAAGCTGAAAGCAGGAGGATCACTGAGTTCAAGCTGCATAGTGAGACCCTGTAGAGCCTGTACTAAATACATTTTTAAAAAAAAGAGAGGAAAGGTTTAGTTAGCTCACAGTTTGTAGAGGTTTCAGACCATAATTGGCTGGCTCTGGGGCAAGGTGGCACATGGTAGAGGGGCAACAGTTCATGGCAGGACAAGACATCAAAAACAGCAGGAAAGGAGAGACAAGCCTTCTCCTATCTGGTATATTGTATCCGTCTACCACGATCAGGGCAGGGGCTGGGGGAGACAGCTCAGTGGAATAAGTGCTTGCCTGGCAAGTGCAGAGGCCTGAGTTCAATCCCGGTTCTGCCAAAAAAAAAAAAAAAAAAAAAGGATCGGGGCAGTGCCAATCCCTTCAGTAGCTTGATCCAGCAATCACCTACCCTTAATCCCAGAACTGCATTATGAATCAATTACGCACTCTAGATTCAGCCAACTCAAAAACCCTATGACCACATGTGGCTTTGGAGGGACATCTAGACACAAATTGTAACAAAAAAGGAAAAGAAAATACCTGCTGAATATTCTTCCATCCAAATTGACTTTGTTTGTGGAGGCTCGGTAGAGCGAATCCATGTCGGCTTCATTTTCAAGGTCTCCATGGATTTTTTTGGTTCAACAGTCTGGCCAACCTGGTATGGTGGCACATGCCTGTAATCTCAGCATGCAGGAGGCTGATGGAGGAGGATCACCATGACCAGCCTGAGCTCAAAGCCAGCCTGAAGTACAAAGTGAGACCTTGTCACAAAACAAAGCAAAGCAAAATGAAACAAACCACACCAAAACCTCTGACCCACAGTGCAATACACTCCTTGGGGATGTAGCTCAGTGGCACAGTACTGCCCTAGCATGAGTGGAGCCCCCAAGCGGATCCTCAACCCGGAAATAGAAAAATCTGACCCAGGATTAGCAAGGGAACAAAAGAAGCTCAGTGTGCCACTTTCCGTCCCTTTGAGAAATCCATCAGAGTGAGTGTCGTGGCACATGCCTGTAATCCCAGAACTCAGGAAGCTGAGGCAGTAGGATCACCATGAGTTTGAGGCGAGCCTGGGCTACAAAGTGAGTTCAAGGCCAGCCTGACCTGCATAGTGAAACCCTATCTCAAAAAGGGAAAAAAGATAAAAGAGAGAAAAAGAAAATCCATGGGGCACCTGCCAGGTCCCCACAGGGGCTCCATGTCTGCTCCTTGGGACTTTTCTCAGGACCCAACCTGAACTCAAGCAGAGAAGCCCACGTAAACTGCCACCTCTCAAGCACAGCACTATATGCATCGGATGCTCCCTTACAGAGGGCAGTGAGGTAAAGTCCCCTGCTTGGGAATGTCGCAGCCCCTGCTTATCCAGCTCAGACTGCCCAAGAAACACACTCCTGTTGCTCAGCTGCTCTAGCCTGGGCTTTCCTACACAGACCTCTGCCCAACAACATCGCTTCCACATCAACCATTACTCAGGCTCAGCGCCAAGATGGAGCACAGCCAGGAAGAAACAACACTGGCCTTTTAGCTTGGCCAGAGCTGTTCACGAAGCTATCTCGGGGCCTTGGAGAGTCAGAGACTGCACAGAGCTGGTATGGCTGAGCTTGGCAGGAGAGGCTGGCAGACACCACTAGATGTTTGCTAGAAGGACACATAGCAGAAACCTCCGCCAAATAAAAGGCCCTCAGAGCTCAGGTTTCACTACAAGTCCCCTGCCCCCTTGGGAGGAGGGTCTCACCCTAAAGACCAACCCCTGTGCCCTGTGCACTGCCCCCTGCACTCAACCGGATATGCAATCCCATCCCCCAAGAGAGTCACCCCTGCCTCAGCACAGCTCCCATTTCCGGCCCTGGTGACTCCTCTGAAGTCTATTGTTCCCGTGCAGTTTGGGTTGCAGGAAGTGAGTCCCCACCCTTGGGGGCTGCCTGCCTGCTAAACTCCCTCCCAGGGGAGCCCAGCCCAGCCCAGCCAGCTACCTCTCCAGGAGGATGTCTGTATCCAGGCCCAGAGGCAGTAGGCACAGACTTTAGCCTGGGATCCTAGTGGGGAATTTTCCAAAGATCCAGTCCCTACCAGGGGCAGTCACATAGGTTTGACCAGAATCTCTCCAACATCCAGATGGGAAAACCAAAAGCAAGGGGAAAACTGTCCTTTCAGAAGCAGTCAGTGCTGGAGATATAGCTCAATGGCATAAGTGCCTGCCTGACAAGCTCAAGATCCCAAGTTCAATTCCCAGCACTGCAACAAAACAAAACAAACCTGCAAATCAGAAGCTGTCAAGGCAACATTTGAACCAGAATACAGGAGCTGGTGGCTCTTTGCTCCCAGCTACAAGGTCCTGCCCTACCATGCCATGCCCTGCCCTGCCCTGCCCTGCCCAACCCCCACCTCTACCTGGGCCCCCAGGGCCTGAGAGGGGAGGGGTACCAAGAGCAGCTGTTTCAGCTCCAATTTCAGAGCTTTAAAGGGAGCTAACCTCTGCCAACACAAGGTCATGGGGGCAAGGAAGACAGGCAAGGTAAAGCCACCCTCACAAGCCCAAGTCTCCAACTGCCACCAGGCCTGCTTCAGTAACAAGAAAAGCAAGGCTCACAGCCAGGAACCAATTGTCCTCTACTTCTCCATGGAAGAAGAAGCCACAAGTTTAAGACAGTCACCAGCAAGACTCCAGAAGGGAAGCCAAGAGAATGAGACATTTGCATCCCAGATCCAAAAAGATAAGGAGGGCTGTGAGTGTGGCACAGGGACGGACCCTGCCTGTGCTTAAGGTGAGCCTGGCCCTGGGTTCAATCTCTGGCATCACAGAACAAAAGATAGTAGTAGTAGTAGTAGTAGTAGTAGTAGTAGTAGTAGTAGTAGTAGTGGAAAATCACAAGTTGGAGACCAGGCTGAACAAACTGTTGACTTAATGAGGCCCTATCTCAAAATAAAAAAATCCAAAAGGGCTAGGATTGTAGCTCACTGTGAAGGCCTTGGTTCAACCCTAGTAACACCACCATCAAAATGAAAACAAAGCTCCACCTGGCAATGGTAAAATAACACACAAAGGGCCTGTGAGATAGCTCAGCAGTCTAAAGCACCTGCTTAGGAAAGCTTAAGCAAAGAATATGGATCTGGCACCATATGCTGCAGTGGGCTGAGTTGGCCACAAAAAGGGGGGGGGCACTGGGGAGATGGTTCAGTGGAATAAGCACCTCCCTGGCAAGCTCAAGGGCCTGAGTTCAATCCCTGGTTCTGAAAAAAAAAAAAAAAAAAGAAGTTGGAGGAGACCCACGGTGTGCAGCAGAGTGTGTGGGGCAGCTCGTGGCCCCTTGCAGCCTGGCAGTCTCAGAGCCCACTGTAACAGCCTCCTCCCCAGCAACTAAGACACAGGACACTGTCTTCCTCCTAAACCTTACCTGCACAAGACACTACCCAAATCAAACCAGTCCCTACCAGGGGCAGTCACATAGGTTTGACCAGAATCTCTCCAACATCCAGATGGGAAAGCCAAAAGCAAGGGGAAAACTGTCCTTTCAGAAGCAGTCAGTGCTGGAGATATAGCAGCACTGACTGTATTTTAGGACAGAGTCCATAGGGTCTCACTGCGTAGATCAGACTCGTAAGTGATCCTCCTGTTTACAGCCTCCCAAGTGCTGGGATTACAGGCGTGCACCACCACGCCTAGTCTCAATCGCTGTTTCAGCACGCCCCAGAGACAGGACCGGCATGGCAGGCCTGGGAATCAAACCCCCGGCCCCTGTGTCTGCCTAAGCAGGTGCTTTAATCCGTTTTTTGTCTTTTTGAGACAGAGTTTGGATACGCATTTCAGGCTGCCCTTCCCCTCACTTTGTAGCCCAGGCTGGTCTCGAACTCGAAGCAATCCTCCTGCCTCAGCCTCTGGACTGCTGGCATTACAGAAGTGTACCAGCCAGTAATCACACCTGGCCCCAAAACCACTTACTAATTCCCAAAGGGGGGGGGGGGAGAGATGTGTCAGGCTCTGAGCTAGTAGGTACTTTGCAAACAGTGAGTTTTCACAACAAACTTTCTAGCCAGGTATTAATTATTCTTCTTCAGGCACAGGTCTTAAAGGTAGAAACTGTCGGGATTTGGGTCCAAGTCCGCCTGACTCCAAACCTGTACCGTTCAGCTCCATCAGTGCTTTTATGTCACTGCACCTCTGGCTAAACAGATCGCAATCTTCATGCCTCAGTGTGGCCGAGAAGAGGACAAGAGTCCCACCCCAGACAGGTTCTTGCCCCTCCCTTCCAAGGAGAAGTGAACATTACCCATATCTATCCCTAGCTCTTCAGGATGCATAACCCCATCCAGGTCTGAGGCACCCTCTTCATTACCCGCCACACAGTGTCATTCCTGCAGATCCCCTAGACACAACAGGGAATCAGGCCACCCTTCCTCCCAGGCTAATGAGCTGCTCAGGCTGCTTCTCTCTGGAGAGCAAGAGCACGGGGGATTTGAGGCTGGAGACTTTTCTAGCAAGCAGGAAGTCCGGGCTTCAGCCCCAAGGAAAAGAACCATCCTCAGGTTGGTAACACGGACTTGTCCTCAGCACCAACCTACTTCTCAAGATTCAAAATAGTCTCTTTCTAGGACGTCCAACCTCACAACATTCCCAGCAAGTAGCCCAACACCTAAAGGCGACTATTTCAACTTCCTTTAGCTTTCT
Organism: Octodon degus; assembly: GCF_000260255.1. Taxonomy (NCBI): domain Eukaryota; kingdom Metazoa; phylum Chordata; class Mammalia; order Rodentia; family Octodontidae; genus Octodon; species Octodon degus. The sequence goes on from NW_004524931.1 coordinate 735,780, forward strand.
GCCACCGTGGTCTATAAAATATTCCAGGCAAGAAAGCTCCACTCTCAATTGCAGGACAGCTGTGGAGAGAGGCAGGTGTAGACAGTGCCCTCTGCTCTGCAGGGGGAGGGGAAGGAAGCAGGGGACATGAGTGGCCACCCGGCAATCGCAATCGGAGTCCTCCACGTTCAAAGGAAAGGCAAAGTTGGTGCCAGACGAATATTCTAATATTCACGGGAGACCATCGCATCGCACTGGGCTCAGGCACCCGGGCTTCAACAGGCAGCACCCTCAAGTAGGGGTCCTTGCACACAGTCTCTCACGTTCTGCACAAAGACGCGCACCCAAACTAAGGAAGCTGGCACAGTCTGGGCAGCGTGGCCTCGCCCACCCGGACACCAGTCGGTGCACCCGGGGCCCTGGCGCGCGCAGGCTGCTCCTGAGGCTCTGTTCCCGCGGTCCGTCCTCCTCCTGGAACCGGCACGCGACCAGCGCAGGAGCCCCGCACCGGCGGCCGCGCTCGCCACGCAGCCCATTTGCTCACGCCCGCAAGAAGGACCGTGGCGCCGGGGCCGTGTGGCCTGCGCGCTCGCGTCCACTTCTCGGGTCTTTTCTACAGCCCGGACCCTTTCCCCACGAGTCTCCGAGACCCAGCGTCCCCAGCTGCTCCCTGCAGTCTGCGCCGCCTCCCCGGTCCTCGGTGACACCGCGGGCACGTGCCCAGTGCTCGCGGTCTTGTCCCGCACCGACGTCCCCCGGCGCGTCCCGCAGCCCAGCGCAGCCTTACCAGTCGGTGGTGCGAGGGGCGTGAGGGGCTGGGGTCCGGCGGGCGCCCCCTCTCCGGCGCGCTCGGCACGGCAGGGTGGGCGCACAGCTCCAGTCGGGACACTGTTGCAGCCGAGCCGCGCGGAGTCCAGCCGCCGCGGAGGGAGGAGCCTTCCCGGAGGACCAACCCAAGACACACAGCCAGCGCCAGCGGTGGAGCCCACGAGGAGGACTCGCGGCCGGGCGGGCGCCTCTCACCTGCCCTCGCGGCCCTGCCCAGCCCGGCCTCGGTCGGCGAGGGGCGCGGAATGCGCGGAATGAGGGCCGGGTGGTGCCGAGGGCGGCGCGAGGGCGTAGGGCCAGGCCGGGAGGGGAGGGGACCCGGGCGCCAGGGGAGGGGACGGGGTGCCCGCTAGGGGGCGCCGGCGAGGGCCGAGTGCCCCAGGCTGCCCACGAGCGTGCCCCTGACCTCCCGCGGGCTCTGCTGCAGGTTCCAGGCCAAACCCTGACCCTGGCCGAGTCAGACTCCCCGAGCCCTGCCCGAGCCCGTCCTCTCCGCCTGGGTGGCATTCCTGACCCCATCCCTGCGCCTGTGATCCTGGGCAGGCCGGGACCGCGGCTCCCTCTCGCTAAGGGCTGCTCTGCCCGCGACGCCCATCCGAGGACTTGGACGTTCCCCCGGGGACCAGGCAGTAACTCCTGGCTCTGCCCCACCCGGCCTCCGCGGATGCGGGCCCTTTCAGGATTCGCGGTGTCCCTGGATCACGGAGCCGTCACTGTACAATCCCAAATTGTGTGGCAGGAGGCGTTCTGTGAAGTTCCTGGACTGGCTAAGGCGCCTTTGGGGCCCAGTAACACCTCAGGGTTCATCCAGTGTGTGTTGTGTGTGCACCTGATGCGGTAAGGAAGGACTGGACCTCCGCAGAGAGCTTCCCATGTAGGCAGCAAGCAGGGTGAGGGGCGCACGCCTCTAACTCCAACACACTGGAGAATCACCTTGAGTTCAACGTTAGCCTGAACTACATAGGGAGGTCCCGCCTCAAAAAAAAAAAAAAAAGTTTTATACTGGGCATGGTGGTGCACACCTGTAATCCCAGTGTTTGGGAGGCTGAAAACAGGAGGATCACTGCAAATCCGATCTATGTAGTGAGACCCTGTAGACCCTGTACCAAATACAAATAAATAAATAAAAGCTATGGGGGAAAAAAAAACCTGAAAGGGGCCGGGGAGATGGCTCAGTGGAATAAGCACTAGAATAAGCACTTGCCTGGCAAGTGCAAGGGCCTAAATTCAATCCCCCGTTCCACAAGAAAAAAAAAACCTGAAGATGTAACTCAATACAAAGGCCTTGGTTTCAATCCCCACTATTCCAAATAGCAGTAGTAATGAGCCATAGATATAGCTCAGTGAAAAGACTGCATACTATTCCCAGTATTGCAAAGAAAAATAGTTAAGATAGATGCTGTGACTTACACTTGTAATTCCAGCACTGGGGAGGTAAAGACAGGCAGATGGTCATAAATTCAAAGCTGGCCTGAACTGTATAGTGGGACCATGTCTCAGAATAAAAATCAAATGAAATTGGGGCCAGGGAGATGGCTCAGTAGAATAAGCGCTTGCCTGGCAAATGCCAAGCGTCTGAGTTCAATCCCCGGTTCTGGAAAAAAAAAAAAAAAAATCAAATGAAATAAAATAAAGCAAAACTGTAACTGGAAAAATTCAGTATGGAGGAGTCTTACCATAAAGTGGGAGTCTGGGTTTTAAAGAATCAGGGCAAGTGGGACATGGTGGCTCACACCTGTGATCCCAGCAGTAGGGAGCCTGAGGCAGGAGGATCCTTGTGAATTGGAGACCAGCCTGGACTACGAAGAGAGCTCAGGGCCAGCCTGAACTGCACAGCAAGATCCTGTCTCAGGGGTGGGGAGATAGCTCAGTAGAATAAACGCTCCTGAGTTCAATCCCCAGTACTGGGGGGAAAAAAAAAAAAAAAAGCCAGGGAGATAGCTCAGCAGCCTGCCTAGCAATTTCAAGGTCCAGAGTTCTATCCCCGGTACCAAAAGTAAATAAATAAATTTTAAAAAGAAAAAATTAATTAGAATAAAGTAAAACAAAGAAGTGGGGTAAATGAATTTAGGAGATCAGTTTCAAACAGGAAAGTTGAACAAGTTGGCTCTGTCCTGCGTTTTGGTTACTTTGAGAGACTTGGAACCCAAGCCCTTGGCTTTTTCTGAACATCCAATCTCCCCTCAGGCAAATCTAACCTTGCCTCACCATGGATATTTGCCTCTTATGTCTCTTGCCAGACAGAAGCCCTTGAAGACAGTCTAATTTATCTTATTTTTCAAACTCAGCATCACCAGGGTTCCTAAGATAGGGAAGTGCATAATACATGTTAAATAAATAAAATTGATTTGCTACCATGGAAGATACTAAAAACAAAATACTAACATCACCACACTCATATCCAAGAAAGACATTCCGAAAGTGTGAGCTTCAACAATGTGGAGGAACTAAGTGTTGTTGTTGTTGTTGTTTTTTTTTTTTTAAGTGTTGTTTTAAAAAGAAAAAAATAATTAGAATAAAGTAAAACAAAGAAGTGGGGCAAATGAATTTAGGAGATCAGTTGCTAGAGTTTTTTTGTTGTTAGAGCCTCATTCACTATTAGGCTGGCCTCCAACTCCTGGTATCCTCTTGCCTCAGGCTCCTGAGAAAAATACAAGTGTGCATCACCACACCTGGCTTCTGTTTTTATTTTGCAAGAGGTTCTTTCTAAATTGTTTAATTACCCAGGTTGAGCTTGAATTTGTGAGCCTCCTGTCTCAGCTTCTGAGAATGCTAGTGTTACAGAAACATGCCACCATGCCCAGCTAACAAGGTGACATTTGATCCTTTTTTTTTATTGTTTCCATTTTTTTTGACAAGTTTTGCTATGAGTACAGGCTGGCCTTGAATGTACTATGTAGTTCAGGCTGGCCTCAAAATCACAGTGATCCTCCTGCCTCAGCCTCCTGAGTCTGGACTTATAGGCATGTGTCACTATGCCTAGGCTGGCCCAGCTTTTCAACCATAGATGTGTTTGACAAGTTGAGACTGGAAAGCCAACTGTGGTGGATTGACAACTGGTGGTCAACTTGTGACACCCAGCTGAAGTGAACCAGGGTGGTGCTGGGTATGTGGGAGGCCCATCCCAGGGTTACTGCAGACAGTGTAAGAGGCGGACTGGAGAGGAAGCTGCTGGAAGCTGTTGGTTTTCCTGGAGGAGCTTATTATGCTGCCTTTGCTGATGAACTCTGCTGCTCTCATTGTTGAAAGAACTCAGAGCTCTGTTGTCTCTGAGAATGGCTGAGAGTCTCTTTGGAGGAGCTCTGGTCTTCACTTTGAGCATCACTTCCTAGCTCTGGAGCACTGTTCAGTCTCCTGGACAACCTTGTTACACTGGCTTTCTATTTACTTATTTATTTATTTTTATGTATTTTGGTACAGAGTCTCACTACACAGATCAGACTTATAGTGATCCTCCTGTTTTCAACCTCCCAAGCGCTGGGATTACAGGTGTGCACCACCACGCCCAGTCTCAATCATGGTCTCAGTGCGCCCTGGGGACGGGGCCAGCAAGGCAAGCTGGGGATCAAGAAGGTGCTTTAATCTGCTGAGCTATATAGCCGGCCCTGCATTGGCTTTCCTGACGGGAGCTTGGCTGTTACCAACTCAGGACCTCACTGTTCCTGAGGATGGCTGTGGGACTTTTCAGGGGAGCTCTGTTTCTTGCTTGGAGTGTGGCTTCCTGGCTCCAGTGCAGACCCCTCAACCTGCTAGTATAGATTCCCTCATCGCGCCGGCACAGACTTTCTAGCTTATACTACTGACCTTAGGGCCTTTCCAGTAAGACCCTGTCTCAAAATAAAAAATCTCTCCCCCTCCAAAAAAATCAAAGGGGTATCAAGTTATATCACATATAGATATAAATTCCCTATGATGAATGTATATGTGCTGCCAAAGCGAGCACTCCCTATGATGAATGTGATCATTATGTATACATAAAGCATACCAGTAAGGTTAATTAAAATAATAAGAAACTGAGCCACTGGCTTGGCGCCTTCAGCTAACCCATGGCAGCACAGGCTGCTGGGCTCCAACTCCACTGGCGTTTCTTATGCGGGCATTTCTCACAGGCTCTGCAGAGAGGTGACAGGAAGCATCATGCAGCAGGTGCCCCAACACTGTCCAGAGAGATGGTTCTAGTGGTCGTGATCACAAGTCAAGAGCTCTACGCCAGGGACCCAGGGCCACCTAGGCCAGAGCTGGGGACCGGAGGGAGCGAGGCTTAGGGGAGGCTTAGTCTTCCTTCCAGGACAGTGAGCCTTGGAAGGCCTGGGCCTGGTTCCCGGCTTCTTCTTGATCCCTTTTCATCCCTAGGCATCCATGTCATCTGTGGGAATGCCCTGATTTCTCTGGGGCCTGCTCAGATTGAGATGGATATGTAGATGCTGGTCGGCAGTCCAGGCAGGGTTTGCACTGCATATTTCAGAACAGGTCGGCTTTGTTCTGGCTGTAATCCTCAGCCCTCAGAGTCACATAGCAACTGACAGGTGTCCAGTACACTCTGCCCACTGTTCGTACTGTTCTGCTGGTTGTTTCAGCTACAGTGAAGACTGCGCTTCTTGATCCCTCTATTTATAAGATTGCTGTTTAGCTGTCAGGATCATCTATGAGGTTAAACATCTAAGTGTTTACACCCATACACACTGTGATGGACTGTACAAAAACAGGTAGCATTTTATTTTAAATATTTATTTATTTGTGCGTGTGTGTGTGTGTGTGTGTGTGTGGCCAGCTCAGCCCACCAGGGGGCG
>NW_004524931.1:742026-742526 GCF_000260255.1 Octodon degus
AAATCAATAAAACCTTGGGGCTGGGGAGATAGCTCAGCAGCATAAGTACCTGCCTCATAAACATAAGGTCCCGAGTTTGATCCCTAGAACCACAAAATAAACAAATAAATAAATATTTGGAAGTCATCCAAATTTCAATTTAGCATTGCAAATTTTTGGAGCTATATTTTGTTTAAATATTCAAGTGAAAACAAAATGGCCAGGTGTGGTGGCTCACACCTGTAATCCTAATACTTGGGAGGCTGAGGCAGGAGAATTGTCAGGAGTTCAAGGCCAACTTGAGCTACATACTGAGACCAAGTCTCAAAAAAAAGAACATTTTTAGAGAACATATCACATTGGAAAATACATCACCATAATATTAAATATTTTAGTATTTAAAAAAATAAGGAAAAAAAATAGGGGCTTGGGGCCGGGGAGAGGGCTCAGTGGAATAAGTGCTTCCCTGGCAAGCGCAAGAGCCTAAATTCAATCCCCAGTTCAGGAAAAAAAAAAAAAAA
>NW_004524931.1:743048-744981 GCF_000260255.1 Octodon degus
AAAGATTGAGAAAGCTCGCCATGCCAAGCTGATTTGGCCATCATAAAAGCTACTTGCAGGGCTTACAGGGGCCGGGGAGATGGCTCAGTGGAATAAGCACATCCCTGGCAAGCGCAAGGGCCTGAGTTCAATCCCTGGTTCTGCCAAAAAAAAAAAAAAAAAAGCTACTTACATACACGGGTGACAGATCCAGGCCATCACCAGAGAGGACCTCTGGTGAGTCTCTCCCAAACTTTGGCAGTGGCCGCAGGCTGAGGCAAGGGTTAGGGGCCAAGGGCAGCCTACAGCAGTGGTGCACACCATGTGGTTGGTTATCATGGAACACTCTAAGAGGACAGTGATGCCCTAGAGGCAAAACTGGTCAGTAACAAGGCAGGCAGTGAAGGCCAGAGACGCAGCAGTAACAGTGACTCCCTCCCAAGTGAGCAACTGGAAATGCCCGCTGCTGAGGATGAGAATTCCCACAGCAGGGGGTGGGGAAGCGGGTCAGCGATGATGGGCCCTGCTGGGGGAGCCTGGCTGCGGATGGGCTTTGTCTTCCTTTTGAGACCATGGGGGGTGGTGCTGAGCTGGGGAGGCGCTTTTCAGGACACTGGGTCCTGGCCCTGCAGTTTCCAGAGAGCTCTAGGCTCATGGGAATCTCACTTCTAAAGTGTTGAGAACCCTCTGGGGACAGATGGGGAAGGGTTAATGAAAAAGAAAAAAATAAAGATACTTTTTGAAATAAAACAAACATTCATGACATAAGTGTAAAAGCACTTGTTCTAAAAACAATATAGGATGATTTTTCTCTTTAAAAACAAAAAGATGCAAAAGCATATAGGCATGATGGTGCACACATATAATCCCAGCACTTGGGAAGCTGAGAGAGACTGGACCACAACCTGGACTACACTTTGATTCTACTTTTTGTTTTATTGTGTTTGTTTTTTACAGTATGAGTGATCTAATTCTAGGGCCTTGTGCATGTTAAGGAGATGTTCCACCACTGAATTATATCACTAGCCCAAGGTTCTGTCTCAAATAAACAAAAAAATTTATTTTAGGGGCCAGGGAGATAGCTCAGTAGAATAAGTGCCTGCCTGGCAAGCACAAGGCCCTGAGTTCAATCCTCAGTACCAAAAAAACAAAAAAAAAGAAATTATTTTAAAAAGTACTTTAGAATAACTACCTTTGCAATTTTGAAGAAGAGGAAATTTCTTTCTCATTTTTATTCTTTTATTTTTTTTCCTGTGTTTTTGAGACAGGGTCTTGCTATACAGTTCAGGGTAGCCTTAAGCTCACTTTGTAGCCCCAGCTGGTCTCCAGCTCACAACAATCCTCCTGCTTCAGCCTCCCAGTGCTGCTAGGATTACAAGCATGAGCAACCATGCCTGGCCTTCATTTATTTTCTGTAACTTGTACTGACCAGGCATGATGGCTCACATCTATAATCCCAGCACTGGGGAGGCTGAGACAAGAGGACCACCATGAGTTTGAGACCAGTGTGGGCTACAAAGTGAGTTCAAGCCAGAACTGCATAGTGAAAACTATCTCTGGCTGAAGTCGGAGATCACTGTAAATTGAGACTAGCAAAATGAGCTCAAGGCCAGCCTGAACTGCCTAGTGAGACTTTGTCTCAAAAAATATAAAAAAGGGGACTAGGTAGATAGCTCAGCAGTCTAATCACCTGCCTGTCAAGCACAAGGATCAGAGTTTGATCCCCGGTACTGCATGCTGTGCCAGTTCCAAAATCTAGAGTGTGCTCTGCAGCCCCTAAACCTGGCATGGTGACACTGATCTATAATCCCAGAGTGGGGGAGGCTGACACAGGAGGATCACTAGGAGTCTAAGCTGCACATGAGACCCTGTATCAAAAGAATAAAAATAGGGGCCGGGGAGATGGCTCAGTAGGATAAGCACTTGACTGGCAAAGGCAAGGATCTGAGTTCAA
>NW_004524931.1:745081-747985 GCF_000260255.1 Octodon degus
AAAAAAAAAAAAAAAGAATAAAAATACAAAAAAGAAACAGACAAACCTACCTCAAAAAGACAAACAAGGGGCTGGGGAGATGGCTCAGTGGAATAAGCGCTTCCCTGGCAAGCGCAAGGAACTGAGTTCAATCCCTGGTTCACCAAAAAAAAAAAAGGCAAACAAAACAAGACAGCAACAAAGCCAGGTGTGGTGGCTCAGGCCTATAGTCCCAGCATTTGAGAGGCTGAGGCCAGAGGACCACTGAGTTGAATGTCAACCTAAGCTACAAAGTGAGTTCAAGATCAGTTTGAATTGTACTGTGAGACCCTGCCTCATACAGGTGTCAGTCACTGGACTTGTGCTGCTTTTTTTTTTTGGAACAGGGGATTGAACTCACACCCTTGCGCTTGCCAGGGAAGTGCTTATTCTACTGAGCCATCTCCCCAGCCCCATTGTGCTGCTTTTTTAATCAAGAAAAGGGGCAAGGGAGATAGCTCAGCGGTCTTAAGCGCCTGCCTAGCAAGCACAAGGACCCAGAGTCAATTTCAGGTACCAGGTGCTGTGCTGACCCCGCCCCTGGGCACTCGGTGTGGGCCACTGAAACTGGATGTGGTGGTGCACACTTGTAATCCCAGCGCTGGGGAGCCTGAAGTAGTAGGATCACTGAGTCTGAGCTACGTACGTAGTGAGGCCCTAAAGCAAATACATAAATACATTTTTTAAAACGATTATAATCAAGAAAAATAGGATGGCTCTTTATAGCAGCACCACTCACAGTAGGTAAACCCTGGAAGCAGCCACTAGGTGGATGGAGAAAGCAAACATGGAACATGGCACATGGTGTACACATGTCGGCCACGAAATGGAAGTGCGAGTCCTTTGTATGGAAGTGCATACACCGTGAGGCTACAACGCTGAGTGAAATAAATCCGACAGGGAAGGCTCACTATTTCTCTTAGATAAGAAGTTATTTAACCCAAAGTATAAATAACGTAAATAGCAAAATAAATCCTAGGCGAGGGGCCAGGGAGATGGTTCCATAGATTAAGCTCTTGCCTAGCAAGCACAAGGGCCTAATTCAATCCCCAGTTCCACCAAAAGAAAAAAAAATCCTAGACGACAAGAACGAGAGAAAAAAAAAAAGCTAACAGGGTGTGAGGGTGGGTGAGGGTATAGCTCACTGGCACAACACCTGCCTGGCAAGCACAAGGCCCTGAGTTCAAGTCCCAGTATACCCTCTCCAGAAAGAAAGAAAGAAAGAAAGAAAGAAAGAAAGAAAGAAAGAAAGAAAGAAAGAAAGAAAAGGGAAAAAGAAAATGGGAAGGGGGGAGATGGGAGAGTGGAAAGAGAAAGTAAAAATGATGAAGGTGTGGCAGGCCCATGAAACGCCTACATAGTGAGTTTGAGGCCAGCTTGAACTACATAGCAAGACTCAATAAATAAACAAGCAAATAAAGATGAATGCAATTATCATGTATTACAAGCATATTTATTAAAGGAAACTTTTTTTTTCTCCCAAGAAGTCAATGTTATAAAGGAAACTTTTTTTTTTTTAAAGGAAACTTTTGGCCAAGGCTGCCACCAGAGTCGCCACCGCCGCGCCCTCGCCCACCCGCCCGCCCGCACCCACTCGCTCCCGCGACCCTCGCTCGCCTCGCGCGGGCAGTTTGGGGCCTAGACCTCCCTCCCCCCGCCAGCCACCAAAGACTTGACCACGTAACGAGCCCAACTCCCCCGAACGCCGCCCGCCGCTCGCCATGAATGCCGGTGTGACTGAAAGTGGACTAAATGTGACTCTCACCATTCGGCTTCTTATGCACGGAAAGGAAGTAGGAAGCATCATTGGGAAGAAAGGGGAGTCGGTTAAGAGAATCCGCGAGGAGAGTGGCGCGCGGATCAACATCTCGGAGGGGAACCGCCCGGAGAGAATCATCACTCTGACCGGCCCCACCAGTGCCATCTTCAAGGGCTTCGCAATGATTAGCGACAAGCTGGAGGAAGATATCAACAGCTCCATGACCAACAGCACGGCGGCCAGCCGGCCCCCGGTGACCCTGCGGCTGGTGGTGCCGGCCACCCAGTGCGGCTCCCTGATTGGGAAAGGCGGCTGTCAGATCAAAGAGATCCGCGAGAGCACCGGGCCAGGGCCGGGTGGCGGGGGATGTGCTGCCCAACTCGACCGAGCGGGCCATCACCATCGCGGGCGTGCCGCAGTCTGTGACCGAGTGTGTCAAGCACATCTGCCTGGTCCTGCTGGAGACGCTCTCCCAGTCTCCGCAAGGAGAGTCTTGACCGTTCCGTACCAGCCCACGCCCGCCAGCTCTCCGGTCATCTGCGCGGGCGGCCAAGATCGCTGCAGCGACGCTGCGGGCTACCCCCACGCCACCCACGACCTGGAGGGACCCCCTCTGGACGCCTACTCGATTCAAGGACAACACACCATTTCTCTGCTCGATCTGGCCAAGCTGAAACAGGCGGCAAGACAACAGTCTCACTTTGCCGTGATGCACGGCGGGACCGGATTCGCTGGAATTGACTCCAGCTCTCCAAAGGTGAAAGGCTATTGGGCAAGTTTGGATGCATCTACTCAAACCACCCATGAACTCACCATTCCAAATAACTTAATCGGCTGCATAATCGGGAGCCAGGGCGCCAACATCAACGAGATCCGCCAGATGTCCTTGGCCCAGATCAAAATTGCCAACCTGGTCCTAGGCTCTTCCGGTAGGCAGGTTACTATTACTGGCTCGGCTGCCAGCATTAGTCTGGCCCAATACCTAATCAATGCCAGGCTTTCTTCTGAGAAGGGCATGGGGTGCAGCTAGAACGGTGTAGATTCACTCATAACCCTCTTCTGCTGTTTTCCCATGATCCAACTGTGTAATTTCTGGTCAGTGATTCCAGGTTTTAAATAATTTGTAA
>NW_004524931.1:748085-749828 GCF_000260255.1 Octodon degus
GATTTTCTGTTTGTCGATAAGAAATGTAAGAGTGGAATGTTAATTTCAGTTTAGTTCTGTAATGTCAAGAATTTAAGAATTAAAAAATGGATTGGCTAAAAAAAATTTAAAAAGGAAACTTTTTAAAAAGAAAGATTATAACTATATCCAACTATATGCAATCCTTCTTATATCTTCATATCTTTTAATATTTTTAATTTTTAAAAATATTTTATTTATTTGGTACAGGGTCTCACTATGCAGCTCAGACTCATAGTGATCCTCCTGTCTCAGCCTCCCTAGTGCTAGGATTACACACATTCACCACACCAGGTTTTAGAGCTAACACAGTGCTCCTGGGGTCCAGCGGTACCTGGGATCAAACCCAGGTCCTTGTGCTTTCCAGGCAGGCGCTTAGACCACTGAGCTAGCTCTACAGCCCCATTAATTTTTTAAAATTCGTTTTAATGAGAAAAAAAGATAAAATAGCAATGAAACAGTTTCAAAAAGGTTAGTGTGATAGTTACAATAATTAATACATTGCCCCATCCCCATCTTCACATCTTTTAAAAGTCACTACAGGCATTCGAGGAGTAGTGGCACACATGTGTAGTCCCTGCACTGGAAGCTGACGCAGGAGGATTGCTGTGCATTCAAGGCCAGACTGGGCTACACAGCAAGACCTCAAAACAAAATCAAGACAGGCTGTAGTGTAATTTGGTGGCTAAGCATATGTTTAGCATGTAGCAGGCCTTGGGCTCAATTCCTAGTGGCAAAACAAATGAAAAATATCTCTCTTTTTTTTATTATTTATTTATTGGTGTACTGAGGATCAAACTCAGGAGCTTGCATTTGCCAGGTAAGCAGTTGAGCTATATCCCCTGAATCAGGTTTTTTTTTTTTTTTTTTCCAGAACCGGAGATTGAACTCAGTCCCTTGTGCTTTCCAAGGAAGTGCTTATTCTACTAAGCCATCTCCCCAGCCCCTATCTCTCTCTCTATCTCCAAAGTCAGGTGGGTGTGGTTTGTGCAAGTGTGTAATTCCAGTATTTGGGAGGCTAAGGTAGGAGTTTAAGGTCAGCCTGGGCTACACAGTGAGTCTCTGTATTGAAAAAATATCAAAATCAAAATAAAAGCAAGCAAACAAATGAAAAATGAATGAATACCTAAAGGCATTCAGTGCCTAAATGACAATTTGGGAAATACTACCCGAGCCTCTTTCCTTGTGGCTCTTTGATTCCATATTCATTGAACAGGGATGATGTCTTTGGTCCTGTGTTGGGCAGGTACTAAGGGAAGTGGAGGGAAGCCCTGTTCCGCCCTTCCCACTCTACTGACTGCCTAAGAGAAGCTGGACTTGAGACACCTTCTGCTGTGCTGCCCCGCCCCAGGGACGTGCTGAAAGGGCAATTGAGACTGGGCGTGTTGGAACAAGCCTGTAATCCCAGCTCTTTGGAGGCTTAAATAGGGGGATCACTATGAGTGTGATCTAATAGTGAGACCTTGAACACCCTGTAGACCCTTCCATAAGATACACACACACACACACACACACACACACACACACACACACACACGAGACACCTTCTGTGTATAGTTTAAGTTGCTTGAGGGATGACTCAGGAGCAAGCCCAGAGGCATTCCTTGCTCCCGCCATATGCCCAGCTCAGAAGTGCTAGCAGAACCGGGGATTGAACTCAGGTCCTTGCGCTTATTCTACTCAGCCATCTCCCCACCCCCAGAAGTGGCTTTTTTTTTTTTTTTT
>NW_004524931.1:750924-779999 GCF_000260255.1 Octodon degus
AGTACTGAGGGAAGCTGAATGTGGTGGTGCACACCTGTGATCCTAGTACTCAGGAGGCTGAGGCAGGAGGATCTCGATTGAGTCTGAGCCTGCCTAGGTTAACTCGGGTAACTCGGTGATCAGGGGCCATCCTGGGTTGTGTACTCTGGGAGGCTGAAGCAGGAGGATAATAAGTTCAAACCCAGCTTGGGCAATTTTGCAATTTAGTGAGACCCTGTCGCAAAAACTTACCTCAACTGCTAAAAAAAAAAAGATCAGGGATATGGCTCAATAGGAAATCTCTGTGAATTTTTGTGTTTTGTTTTTGTTTCTTTTTGGTACCAGGAATTGAACTCAGGACCTTGTGCTTGCCAAGCAGGTGCTGTGTTGCTGACCTAGATCCATGGCCCAGGGTCTGAGTTTAATTTCCAGTACTGCAAACAAAACAAAACAATGAAATAAAATAAGGGCTAAGGGTGTGGCTCAGTGGTAAAGTGCTTGCCTAGAATGTCTGAGGCCCTGGGTTCCATCCCCAGCATTGAAAAAATAATGTAAAATAAAATGTTAAAAAGAAAAACTGAGGGTCGGCCAAATAGCTCAGCAGATTAAAGCACCTGCAAGCAGATGCAGGGGCCGGGGGTTGGATCCCTGGGCCAGCCATGCAGACCCCTGCCCCGTGGTGCACTGAGATGGCAATTGAGACTGGGCGTGGTGGTACGCACCTATAATCCCAGCTCTTGGGAGGCTGTAAACAGGCAGATCACTACAAGTCTGATCTAGTAGTGAGACCCTGAACACTCTGTAGACCCTTCCCTAAAATTACTAAATAAATAAATAAATAAAAAGAAAAACTGGGCCCAGAACACAGGAGGCTGAGGCAGGAGGATCACTCCAAGTTTGACACTATCCTGGGATACACGGTGAATTCAAGGGCAGCCTGGATTTCATAGCAAGATTCACTCCAGAAAGAAAGAAAGAAAGAAAGAAAGAAAGAAAGAAAGAAAGAAAGAAAGAAAGAAAAAAGACAGGGATCCCCCCAAAACATTATAATCCCTTTGGTGGGCTTCTATGAACAAGTACAAGAAAGACATTATTTTTTTATTTTTTACTTTTTTATGTATTTGGTTGTTACAGGGTCTCACTACGCAGCTCAGACTCGTGGTGATCCTTCTGCTTTCAGCCTCCCCAGTGCTGGGATTATAGGTATACGCCACTATACCCAGACTCTGGCTGGCTCAGCCCGCCCTGGGAGAGGGGCTGGCACAGCATGTGGCACCAAGGATCGAACTGCAGGCCCTGTGCTTGCCTAAGCAGGTGCTTTAGTCTGCTGAACTATCTCGCAGGCCCTTCTTTTTCTGAAACAGGTTTTGCTGGAAGTCACTGAATTGCCCAGTCTGGCTTTGATCTCCCAACCTTCCTGCCTCAGCCTTCCAAGCACTGGGATTCCAGCTATGCACCATCTAGGCCTGCACTGTCTTTCTCCTCCCCTCCCCTCCTCGTCCCTCCTGCCTTTCTAGTTCCTTTTAGCCTTTATTGCTGGGGTGTGTGCAAAGGAGAAACTAACTTTCCACTCTTGGTCACCAAGGCAGCATTCATTATGGCTCTCATATCCTGTGGACGCTTCTATAATGTAGTCCCACAATACCTGTCTAAACCCTGTAGAGAGACTGAAAGCTAGAAAAACTGGGTGTGGTGGTGCACGCCTATAATCCCAGCACTTGGGAGGCTGAGGCAGGAGGATACTTGCAAGTTCAAGACCAGCCTGGGCTTCAAAGTGAGCTTAAGACCAGCCTGGACTGCATAGTGAGTTCCTGTCTCAAAAAAACTAAAACCAAACCAAACCAAACCAAACCAAAAAAACTAAAGGAAACAAGAAAATGGAAAATGGAGGATCAGGTAGGGGAAGTGAGGTGGACTGAAGCTGCAGCCTGGGCCCAGTTAAACTATGCTGATTCGCTTTTCTCTCATTAACATCTCTCAAGCCACACTAAATTTGCTTTAAAAGTACTGAGGGAAGCTGAATGTGGTGGTGCACACCTGTGATCCTAGTACTCAGGAGGCTGAGGCAGGAGGATCTCGATTGAGTCTGAGCCTGCCTGGGTTAACTTGGGTAACTCGGTGATTGTGGGCCATCCTGGGTCATGTAATGAGACCCTGTCTTGAAAAACAAAGCGAAAATGTACTTAAGCGCTGGGTGTGGTGGTGCCTGCCTGTGATCCCAGCACTGGGCAGGCTGAGGCAGGAGGTCTGCTGTGAGCTGGAGGCTACCCTCAACTATGTAGTGAGGCTGTCTCAAAACAAAAATGAACACAAGTGCTTAGGGGCGGGAGTAGTTCCGTGGCAGTGAGAACGCAGGAGGGGTGGGGTCACCAGGGCCCACGTTAGTTACCAGATCTCCAGCCACTCCAGGACTCCGGCGCCCCAGCAGGGCGCTTGGCGAGCGCTGCATGCTGTCCCGTAGCAGTTTTCGTCGGCGTCAACGCACTTGCAGTACTATCTTCGTCGCTAGGTGGCGCCTGAGCCCAGCTGATGCCCTTCCGGAACCCTATGGGCAAATCAAAGCCCAACACTCTGGGAGGCTGAGGCTGAGAGTGAGGATCGTAAGCACGAGCCCAGCTTGAGTAATTTAGGGACACCCTGTCTCAAAATTTAAAAACAAAACAAAACAAAAAAAGCTATGTATCTATCTATATCTATCATCTATCTATCTATCTATCTATCTATCTATCTATCTATCTATCTGAGAGTCTCAAAATGTAGGTCAGTGCAAGTGCCTGAGTTCAATCAGTACTGCCAAAAAGAAAGAAAACAAAAAACCAAACAAAGAAAAAGCACTCAAGCACAGAATAGTCACTCACTGTAACAAAGAACAGACCAAAGCAGGACTAAGTAGGACAATCTGGCGATGTGAACGGGCAGGAAGTGCGTGTGTACCGGGACCGTGGGAGCCGTGCAGTGCTGAGCACCTGCCCGTCCTGCGGGAGTTACCAGGGTTCATTTCCCCGAAACAAAAAGACCTCTGAGCATCAAAACCTATATGGAATATCAGAGAACCCATGTACTTAACACGCAACTTAAGCACAGAAAGCCATGGGGGGGGGGCACAGCTGGACCCAGCTGTGTTGGATTTCACCCGTCCCTGTGCCTGTGTCCCTAATTGCTCCTATCTATCCATGGGAGCTCCTAGACTTCTGTGCTACCTTTTTACCTTGTCAATAAAGTGACACTTCAGAGGCAAGAGAGGAACCGCTTTGTCACTAGCTGCTGGGGTATCAGCAAGGTCAATTATCTGGGAGAAGAACCCCCGCAGACGCCCCACCCTCCTGCAGTCTTGGCTCCCTCCGCTCTGCTCTTGGCCCTTCTGAGCTCCAAACTGTGAAGTTTCCACGGCATCTCCTGAATGCAGAGTGAGCCTGCGCAGACTCCTGCTCCAGCCAGAGCCAAAGTTTTGGATGGATCTCCGGCTTCAAAGAGTTGGTTAGTTCTGTTGTCAAGCTGAGTATTATTTTAGAACATGGTAATGAAAACTGAGGAATGAGACTCAAGGTGATGTGTTTTAATATAAATATTTTATTCCTGTAGCATATAAAAGGTATAAACATGATTTCTGTAAAGTCAATCACCTACACTCAAGTGGAGTACTTGGCAGTGGGGCTGTGGCTCTGTGAGCCAGAGGACAGAGGATGTGATTGAGTTGTCCTGCTGGAGGTCTCCAGGCTCTGTGACACCCTGCAGCTGGAGAGGAGACAGCTTTGTTTCAACAGGGGTGGCTCATTAGCTTGGGACAGTGGGTGGCAGAGGCAGACGGGCCTCAGGGCACTTTTAGAAATGAGGCACTTGATGGGAAGCTTGCCTGAGATGGAAACAGTCTTCTCAGAACAAGCCGGCCCAACACAGCAGGGCCTGCTCATCCTGGATCTCTGGCCTTCACAGGGCTATTAGATGTGGAGTGAGGAACAACAGAAGCAGAAAGAAGGCCCAAAGAAGAGAATTATCTGGGGCACTGACTCCTTATCCCAGGTTGGCAGGCAGCTCAGAGCACAGAGGCCTGGTAGCTGAGCAACGCTGTGTGCTGATACAGTGGGCCAGAGCATGGTAGGACAGTTCCAATTTTCTGGGAAGGTGTGTAACTGGAGAGACTGAGCAGGAGCTTTAGGACCTGTGTGGGTGGCCCAGGAGCACCGTCCACACTGCTCGGGCAGGTTCAGGACCCAGAAGCAAGGCCACCATGGAGCCAAGCTCTGTCCAAGTGAGGTCTGCAGAGTCCAGGCCGCCTCTCCCGGCAAGGGCACTGCTCCAGTGCCTGTGTGTGGTGCTCCCTCGCCCACTTCAGTGCCTGCAGATGAGTGTGGGAAGCACACCTGGGCTGAGAATAGAGGCAGCGATCAAAAGATTCTGGGTTTTCCCTAGACAGTCCCCTATGCTGAGGTGAAGACAATTAGAGCCAACGCTGCCAAAGCTGATGGCACACCTGGCCACACACACTTAACTGAGATGGGCAGCTGCCAATCACAGGGAAGAGGACCATGAAAGCACAGCCCCTGTGAGTCCATGAGTGTGCCTGGGTTCTTTTCTCCCATGAGGAAGTTTGGTGGGACAGTGCAGCACAGTGCGCTGACTCTGGGTTCTCTCAGTCCTGATGGCACTCTAGAGCCATTGTCACCAAAAGCAGAGCTATGTGGATGTTGGTGAAGACAATTTGTAGGGCTGTGGGCCCAAACTATGCCACTTTCTACTCACAGCTTGTGACTGTAGGCTGCTGTGGAGATGCTTGAGCCACAGAGTACAAGGACAGACCTAAAGCAGGGTATGGGTCAGATGTGGCCCTCTGCCTCTTCCGTGTAAGTGGTTTATTGGAACACAGCCACACTCCTCTGCGTGGGGCTATCTGTGCTGCATTTGTACTACAAAGACAGATCTGAGTAATTGTGAGACTAGTAGGACTTTCATTGAGTGTGCATGCTTTTCAGCCTGCAGGCTAAAGGCAATTCAGGGAACTGTCTCTCTCTGAAAAAAAGATCTATAGGGGGCCGGGGAGATAGCTCAGTAGAATAAGTGCTTGCCTGGCAAGCACAGGGTCCTGAGTTTAATCCCCGGTACCTTAAAAAAAAAAAAAGGATCTAGAATCCAGGGACTAGGGTCTACATCAGTAACCCCTGTACTCAGGAGGCTAAGGCAGGAGGAACACAAACTGAAGGCTGGCCTGGACTACATAGAGAGAACCACAGTCTCAAAAAAATAAAATGAAATAAAAATAACTGTGAGAGCTTGATCTGGTTCTTCGGCTATGAGTTTCTCAGCACAGAAAATCTTTCTCAGGAGAAACAGGACAGTGACTTCAGAAGTCCCCGGTGCCCTGACAAGTGGCCTTCTGGCTAAAACAGTTCACTCAGCAAGCTGTGCCCCAATGTGTTGAGGAACATACCTGTGCTCACATCTGCACAAACACCACACACATCTGTGTGCTCAGGGGTCATTAGAAGGGACAGACTTTTTCGGTTTTTTGTACCAGGAATTGAACTCAGGACCTTGCGCTTGCCAGGCAGGCACCGTGCCGCTGAGTTACATGCCCGGCTCCAAGGGGTAGACCAAGAGCTCTGTGTGAAGAGGAGGAGACTCCGCCGCCGTTTCCTCACTCACACGCCAGCTTGCTGTCAAAGCTGGAGAGCCCGACAGCGAAAGCCTGGAGTGCACAGAGCGGGTAGTTGTAGTCCAGGGTGAACACGTCGTCTGCCACACGCCCAAACTGCATGACGATGTAATCAGCTAGAAGCAGAAAGCAAGTGGATTTTACAAGGTGACACAGGCAGGCCAGGTGTGGTGGGTCACACCATAAGGCAGGCACATGAGAGGCTGAAGCTGGAGGATCGCAAGTTTGAGCACAGCCTGGGCAACTTAGTGACTTAGCAAGATGCTTTGTCCACACCCCCTAGTCTCACTATGCAGTCCAGGATGGTCTTGAATTCAAGGCAATCCCCCTGCCTCTGTCTTCCAAATATTAGGATTACAGGAGTGTGCTACCATGTCCAGCTCAAGACTGTCTCAAAAAAGAGGGACTGAGGATGTAGCTTACCATGAGGGCCCACCCACAATTCCTAGTGCCTTTTTTTTTTTTTTTTAAAGGAAACTTGTAAGGATAGGAAGAGGCAACGAGAGCATCTGCTCATCACAACTGAAGTTTGTGTGAGTTGCTCTCACCTACAGAGATGAGAGACGGCTCCTTAGCAGCACCAAGGGCAGAGCTTGCTCTGCGAGCCACAGTCATAAGGGCTTTCCCGAGTCCCTGTGCCTAGTCCAAAGCCCGCCCACACCACCCTCCCTCCTCTCTCGGGTTCAGCATGGCGGTGAAGATTTCCTCTAAAGATGTCCTTCTGCCCTTCTTTCTTTCCAAGCACTCTCATCTCGGCACCCCTCCCACCCCCATGACCCCAGCTTACGGTCGTTATCATGCACTATCTGGAAGTTCTTCACTGACGCCTGAGTGACCCGGCCATGGAAGTTGAGGACATAGGACTGTGTGTCATCATTCCACACTGGGGCTTTGTTGTGCAGCTCAATCAGGTTCTCCATGGCTCTGCTCTGCCACTTGGAAAGCAAGCTCTCGTGGTCCTGCCAGGGGAAGAACAGGCTCTGTACTGAGAATTACTATTTATTTATTTTTTTTTTGGCGGAACCAGGGATTGAACTCAGGCCCTTGCGCTTGCCAGGAAAGTGCTTATTCCACTGAGCCATTCCCTGGCCCCCGTGTACTGAGTATTATAAGCACAGGGTTACTCTCAATTCTTCTGGGTAAAAAGTATAGTGCAGAGAAATGTTTTTGTTTCAGAAAGAGTAAAGCACAGCAAAGAATTAAAACAAAACATGACCCCAGTCTTTTCCTTTTTATTTTTATAACTCTGGCTGGCCAAATAGCTCAGTGGACTAAAGCACCTGCTTAGGCATAACACAGCAGCCAGGGTTCAATCCCTGGTGTGCCATGTCAGCCCCGTCCATTGGGCACACTGAGAAGGCAAATGACACTGGGCATGATGGCGTGCACCTGTAATCCCATTACACAATCACTGTGAGTCCGATCTATGTAATGAGACCCTGGAGACCCTGTACTAAAATATAAAAAAATTTCTATACAGTCTCCAGCATTGCTGTTTGCATCTTTTTATTTTTCCTTCTGTATTTAGGACAGGGTCTACAGGGTCTATAGGACCTCCCTATGTAGATTGGACTCATAGTGATTCTTCTGGTTTCAGCCTCCCAAGTGCTGGGATTACAGGCACATGCCACCATGCCCAGCCTCTACTGCCATGGGGTGGGGCTGACAGGAAATGTGGGGGATCAAACCCCGGCAGCTGTGTTTTGCCTAAGCAGGTGCTTTAATCCACTAAACTATCAGGCCGACCCCTTCGAGGATTTTTTTTGGCTGGCTCAGGCTGCCTTAAAGGTGAGTCTGGTAGGGCAGGAGACTGAACCATGGTCCCCTGTACCCGACTGAGTTTGCCCAAGCAGGAGCTTTAAACAACTGAGCTAACCTACAAGTCCCCACTGTTTGCATCTTTTTTTTTTTTTTTTGTGGAATCAGGGATTGAACTCAGGCCCTTGCGCTTGCCAGGGAAGTGCTTATTCCACTGAGCCACCTCCCCAGCCCCTTGTTTGCATCTTTTGAGACGGTTTTTAGATACCTGACTTCAGCAAGACCCCTGGATCTGCCCTGTCCTGAGGCTGTGAGCAGCAGCTCCACAGAGCCAAGCCAGGTACTGCTGCGGGTTCTGGGGGCAAGACTGCTGGCAGTGGTCTCCTCCAGCCTGCACTACTGCCTCTCACGGTCTCTGCTGATCAAACACGCTCCTACTTACATTTCGTGGCTGAAATGGGATCCGTTCATGATTCATATTCATCCCTGGAATAATCACAGACATTCTCCTAGGCCCTTTAAATCCAAGCACATTTGTTTCCTGGGAGACAGGAAAACAAGGCAGAATTTAGAAACATGGGAAAAAGACAACAATTCTGTGCTGAGACAAGACTTGCTGGGCATGTCAAATGCTGGCAACATCAACAGCACCAAGAGTGATTCCAATACTTTGCTGTGGTTAAAAAATAACAGAGAATCAAAAATAGGAAGCCAGGCATTATGTCACCTACAGCCCCAACTGCTAAGGAGGCTGAGCCAGGCTTATGAATGTAGATGCTTGAGATTGGCCTGTGTACACAAAGAGACCAAAAGAAAGAACCCAAAAAAGTATTTCTGTACTTAAAAAAAAAAAAAAAAAGTAGCAGTGGAGTGAATCCACAGCCTTCTTGCCGAGTTACACCCCTGACCCCAGGCATGAGCTTGCAAAGTTCTGCCTCATCCGCCTGGAAAGCTGGGATTACAGATGCACGATACTACATTCAGCTATACTATAGCAGAACTTCTTTTTCAAAAACATTTAAGCCAGGTCTGTGCCAGCGAGACAGCTCAGCAGTCTAAAGTGCCTATTTAGGCAGACGCAGGTACTGCGGTTGATTCATAGCACCACATGCCACGCCAATGCCCAAGGAGGGCTGAGGGGGCCAAGGACAAAGGTTTTTTTTTTTTTTTTAAAGTAGAATCATTCTTTTTTTTTTTAACATTTATTTATTTAGAGTGTGTGTGTGTGTGTGTGTGTGTGTGTGTGTGGCCAGCTCAGCCCACCAGGGGGCGCAGCTGGCTGGCATGTGGTGCTGGGGGATCGAACCGCAGTCCCTGTGCTCTGCCAAGCTTGTTCCAAATAGGTGCTTTAGACCACTGAGCCATCTCACCAGCCCAAGGGTTTTTTTTTTGACACAGGTTTGACTGTGTTGACACTTCACCCTGTAGACCCTTCCCAAAAATAACAAAAAAAAAAAAAAAAAAAAAAAAAGACGAGCCTGGGCTACTCAAAAAAACAAAGGCCAGCCTGAACTGCATAGTGAGACCCTGTCTGAAAAAGACTTATAATAATAATAATAATAATAATAATAATAATTTATTGTAACCTCTGGTCAATGGATAACAGGTAAAGAAGGTCTAAATTAAGTGAAAGTGACATCACAAAAACAAAAGAGCAGATAACCTTATGTAAAAAAAGCTGAACATGGTGATTCAAAAATAATGAGAACATAGGGCCGGGGATGTAGCTCAGCGGCACAGCACCTGCTTGGCAAACGTGAGGGCACAAGTTACATTCCTGGTACCAAAAAAAAAAAAAAAAAAAGGAATCTTATGCTGGGCATAGTGGTATGTGCCTGTAATCCCAGCACTAGCGAGGCTGAGGCAGAAGGACCCTTGCAAATTCAAGACTAGGCTGGGCTACAAAGCAAGCTCAAGGCCAGCCTGAACCACATGATAAGACCTTATCTCAAAAAGACATAAACAAATAATGAAAACATGACTGTACAGAGAAATGACAGCAGTGACTGAAGAAGGAATCCCAGATCCAGGGTGTGCGGGAAGGAGCTAGGGTGCAGGAGGTGTGGGGACAGCACTCACGTAACAGATGGCAGCCAGCTCCTGCCGGGTGTGGGCCTTCTCCACCAGGCCCTGGGCCTTCACTGGGCTGACACCATGGTCATACACCGTAAACTTGGTCCCCATAAGGTTAGACCTAGTGCCAAGAAACAAAGTCCTCAAGATGAGGTGCACGTTCCCGTCAAGGAGCGGGCAAAAACAGGGCCTGTCTGCCTGTTCTCAATGCCTGGATGATTGGTGTCACTTTTTCAAAGCTCTCTAATGGCAACAGGAGGGGAACTGAATTTTGCTTTCTGTCTTTTTCTTT
The DNA here is from genome assembly GCF_000260255.1 of Octodon degus. Taxonomy (NCBI): domain Eukaryota; kingdom Metazoa; phylum Chordata; class Mammalia; order Rodentia; family Octodontidae; genus Octodon; species Octodon degus. The sequence continues at coordinate 760,677 of NW_004524931.1, forward strand.
GTTCATCAAATCTCTACATGCTAGTTGTAAAAAAAAGTATTGATTATTCTGAAACAAAAGGAATAGCCCTATCAGAACAGGACAAGAGTGTAAGGCTGCTCACCTGAGCTTGCCAATATAACTTTCCCCTTCTCGAGATAAATCTGTTGGGTCAGTGGAGATCAGATAGTTGGATGTTTTGCTCTTTTTCCGCTTTCTGCCTGCAAGAAGAAATATCTGGGGAGAAAGAAGGATCAGTCAAAAAATAAAGTCAAGTGAATGCCCCTGGTTCTACCCGTTCATTCAGCAAGTGTTTAGCAAGTGTCTGCCATCACTGTTGGGTATGCATCCCTTTCTCTGGCCCTCCCTATGCTCTGGAATTCTCTACAGCGCTCACCTCTGGTGAGGCCCCAGGCTGAGCCCCCAGCAAGTGTTGGGAGAGGTGGTGTTCACTATCACAATTTCTTGTCTGTACAATTTTTGTAAACATGCCAGTTGAGTCTCCATATAACTACAGTGGGCCCTTTAGTTACGACCTGCCCTCACATCTGAACAACTTGGGTCACAACTGGAAAAAGTAAGTTTAACTTACAACCAAAGTACTGACTTAGGACTTGAATACTGGCCCTTACATCAATTTTTAGTTCTGAAAAAGTTGAGACCTAGTGTGCCAGAAGCAGGTCCTAGTGGGCTACAGACTACCAAAGAGAAAAAGGGTACCAGAAAGCCCGATTTGTGATGTTCTTATGAAAGGGAACCCTCTTCCCAAACAGTAACTGCCTTGTATTTCATCCTCCCTTCCTGAAAGCCAGAGATGTCAGCTTGAATGATGAAGACAGTATGAAACTGCTTCTGATAAACTAGGCACATTTTCTAGCTTTCTGGTGAATACATTAACAAAATTATTGGTGTTTCTAATAAACTACAAAAATTATACAACCTTTTTTTTTTTTCTCCGAATGCCTTCAGGGCAGGTTTGGCTGGCTTCAGTTGTGGGGATCGAACCACAGCAACCTGAGCCTGACTGCTTTGTTGAAGCAGCCACTTAAAAAACTGAGCTAAGGGGCAGGCCCCCTACAACCATTTTTTATTATGAAAAGGTTAGTTAGGCTGGGCATGGTGGCATATTCCTGTAAGTCTAATACTCAGGAGGCTGAGGCAGGAGGATTTCTGTGAGTTGAGACCAGCTTGGGTTACATACTGAGTTTGAGGTCACGTAACAGATGACCTGAACTACATAGCAAGACTCTGTCTCAAAATGCCACCAGGAAAAAAAAAAAAAAAAAAAAAAAAAGCTAAGGGGTGTATTGGGAGGTTCAGAATGCATTATGGGTACTTCCATTATTTTTAATGGGAAAAGATAGTCTTGACTTAAAACCAATGAGTTACAACCAGCCCTCAAGAACAAAATTTAGGGGCCAGGGAGATGGCTCAGTGGAATAAGTGCTTCCCTGGCAAGCACAAGGGCCTGAGTTCAATCCTCGGTTCCGCCAAAAAAAAAAAAAAAAGAACAAAATTTAATTCATAAATCAAGGGTTTACTGTATTTACAACTTATTCTATAGCTTCTAGTATCTTCTAAACAATCTTCATCTAAACAATCTTCATCTCTCCAAGCCAGGTGGCACTATGTGAGGTGGTACTATGTGATAGCTCAGAACTCAAGGTTTCCTAGGCACCCTGCCCCAACCCCAACTCCAATCCCTCCCCATGTTGTACTCTGGTCTTGGCTCACTTCCCCTTGACCCATGCTGGTCTTGGCTCACTTCCCTCTGACCTAAGTAGAATTAAACCTTATGGAAGAAAAATGTATGTCTACCTGTGATCTGGCTGTTTCAGCCCACAGTCACCTTCCCTAAAAGATCCTATAAAGTCTCCTATACCCTCTTTGTCTGGGGCTGTCTTGGCAGCCTTTCACTTGAGCTTCCAGTAAACCTGCTTTACTTGTGTCAAGTGTATCTGGTCCAGTTCTGCATGGGTTCAGCTGCCTTGGTTTGACCTTTCACTATACACATGTAATTTCAGCATTCTGAGTCTGGGGCAGGAAGATTAAGTTGAAGCCTAGGGCCTTGGTATATAGCTCAAGCCCAAGAACCTGGGTTTGGTATGCAGTACCACAAACAACAGCAACACCAAAATCCAAATGGGTGGGGCTGGGGAGATGGCTCAGTGGAATAAGTGCTTCTGTGGCAAGCACAAGGGTCTGAGTTCAATCCCCGGTTCCGCAAAAAAAAAAAAAAAAAAAAAAATCCAAATGGGTATGCCTGTAATACCAGCACTGAGGGAGGCTGAGGTAGGAGGCTCATAAGTTTGAGTCCTATGTGAACAACTTGGCAAGACTGTCAAAATGAAAAATGACAAGGCATGGTGACCCACTGAAATCCCAATGCTTGGGAGGCTGAGGCAGGATCAGTGTAAACTTCACAGTGGGACCTGTCTCAAAAAATAAAAAAAACAAAAAATAAAAATAAAAAGGGCTGAGAATGTAGGTCCTATCCTCCGTACTGGAAAAAAAAGTCTCCCTTATACTGAGGAGAGACCCTGTTCACCTTCCTGCTCCTTGTTCTTCTTGCCCCTCTGTACTCTGTTGTTTTGGACTTTGGTGACATCAGGAGTCTGAAAGCTGTAGGATTTATGCTCCTCCCTGGACCCCACCGGAGTAGGACAATACTAGGGAACCAGGAAAGGCAGTGCCTGAGAACAAGGTCTCTGGAATCACAGAGGCGGGCTTGAATCTGGCTCTGCCACTGCCAGTGTGACTGTGGACTGGTAAGTCACTCTCCAAGCCCTGTACCCTCATCTACAGCAGACAAGAGATCCTACACAGCTGGGGAGGTAGCTCAGTGACACACTACCTGCCTGTCAAGGGCAGTCTTGAGTTTAATTCCTGGTAAAAAAAAAAAAAAAAAAGAAAAGCAATCCTACATAGGCTGCGATAAGAACTGCAGGTGATAATACACATGACTATCTAGTGCATGCCTGGTATCTTGGAAACAGCCAATAAATAGTAGTTATAATAACAATGATGTGTGCACATGGAGGTGCACACCCATAATCCTAGCACTGGGGAGGTGAGGCAGGAGGATGGGTGCGAATTCAAGACTAGCCTGGGCTACAAATTGAGTTCAAGGCCAGCCTGAATTGCATAGCGAGACCCTGTTTCAAAAAGATAAGAAAACCCCCAAAAACTATGATGCTTGCTATCATTATCACATTATTAGGCTCTTAAAACCGTCCCCTAGCAGCGAGATAGCTCAGTGGTGTAAAGCGCCTGCTGAGGCAAGCTTAGGCACCACATGCTGTGCTAGCCCCTCAGGGAGGGCTGAGTTGGCAAAAATAAATAAATAAATAAATAAATAAATAAATAAATAAATAAATAAAATAAACACACACACACACACACACACACACACACACACACACACATATAATCATGGCAAAAACCCCCCAACAAAACACATCCCCTAGGGCTGAAGACATAGCTCATCGGCATAAGCACCTGCCTGGCAAGTATGAAGTCCCAAGTTTGATCCTTGATACTGCAGAAAAACATCATCAACAAACAAATGAACAAAAACACTCCACCCCTTACTCTTGGTATGAGTACAAAATGGATTTTTTTTAGGGGTGATCTTTTTGAGATGGTCTCACTATGTAGCTTAGGCTGGTCTTGCGTTCACTCTGTAGCCCAAGCTGATGTAGAACTCACACTGATCCTTCTGCCTGCTGGGATTACAGGCATGTGCCACTACATCCAGCCCAAAATGGATTTTTTTATTAGGAAGGATTAAATGGTCTTAAATGTTTAAATTAGAATTTCTAGGATGGAAAATAAAAATCTAACATACCTTCTATATTTCACATTTAATATGACCTCTGTATTTCCCATTTCTTCTATAACTTAAAACCTGCTCTCCTTCTTCCATAGTGTCATATTCAACCATGATAAAGAGAAAAACCAAGGAATGGTAACATCCAAAATAAACAATGAGAAGAAGGGAGAAATACCTCCAGCAATATATTCTCTGAAGCTGAGGGGATAACTCAATGGGAGAATATCTGCCCGGCATGCACAAGGCTGTCTGATGGCCAGTACCAGGAAATCTGCTTTCCTTTTTTTTTTTTTCCAGAACCAGGGATTGAACTCAGATCCTTCTGCTTGCTTGCCAGGCAAGCACTTAGTCTACTGAGCTATCTCCCCGGCCTTATTTTCTTAAATGACGGATAAAAATAATTTTCTTGGGGTGGACGAAGGTAGAGCTTATCTGCTGGATTATGAGCACTTTGAAGACACAGGAACACAGACTCTGGTATTAACAGGGCCAACCACAAGTGTAGCTCCCTTTCAGAAGGTTGCCCCTACCTCCCACAACAGATTTCTCTCAAGAGTGGCCTGGGGGAGGGGAAGAAGCCCAGTGGCAGAGCCCTCATTTAGAATGCTGGAGGCATGGGTTCAATCTGTAGCTGGAGGGGTTGGAATAAGAAAGAAAGGGTCAGGTATGGTGCCTCAGCCTCAGGATTTTTGAGTCTGAGCCAAGCTTGGGCAGTAACTTGGCAATTTAGCTAGACTTTGTCTCAAAAAAAAAAAAAAAAAAAAGTTAAAGATTAACTCTCATACTTTCCGATTGTCGTCTTTTTCCAAGTGCATAAAGTACGTGGGGAAGAGACCTCGATCCATTCCTTTCTTATCCCTGGTTATCCGGCACTTCACAGTGACACCGCGGGGGGCGGGGCTGTAAGCAAAGTCCTCCAGGTTCTCTGGTTCTCCCAGCTGGGTGTCCACCTGTGGGGCTGTGGTACCCGAAGCTCCTGTGGTCTGAAAGTACAGCCACACAGGGATGGAGGTGGATCAGACACTTACCATGCTCCCGACGCTTACTGATTGACCTCAATGTCTTGGATTCTGACAGAGTAAGGAGGCGTCTGAATAGTCGGATAACAAGGGAATAGGGGAGATGTTTAGTACAAATATGGGATATAGCCTTAAAATAGCTGACCTGCTGGGCTTGGTGGTACATGCCTATAATCCCAGCACTTGGGAGAATGAGGCAGGAGGACTGTCATGAGTTTGAGGCCAGACTGAGTCACAGAAATGACTTCAGGGCTAGGGATAGCTTAGTGGTCTAAGCACCTGCATGGCAGGCACAAGGACCAGGTTTGATTCCTGGTACTGCGTGCTGAGCCAGCTGAGGAACCCCAGGTGTGCTGTGCCAGCCCAAAACTGGGCGTGGTAGTATGTGCCTGTAATCCCAGTGCTCGGGAGGCTGAGACAGAAGGATCACTAAGAGTTTGAACTGCTTAGTGAAACCCTGTATGCAATAAAAACATTTTAAAAAAATTACTTCAAAGCCAGCCTGAACTAACAGTGAAATCCTGCCTTAAAAAAAAAAATCCACACCCAAAACCCCACAAAAACAAAAAATAAAAAAGCTGACTTGAGACAGAAAAAATTATAGAGGTCTACATTTGGACTTAAATCTTTTGAAGGAACCTCATTCTGGAATCGTATCTCAGCACTGAAGATACATCAGGGAAAGAGTCAGGTCAGGACCAAAGGAGAATGTTAGGACTACATACTGTGGTCGATTTCTGGCTGGATGCAGAACTGGGCCTCTCTGTCTCTGAATGATGTGACTCGGAATTTAGTTTTTCCCCTTCTTCTTCATCATCAGACTCCTCATCAAAGTTCAAACTGCCCGAGAGGCCTGCAGAAAAGAGCACTGTCAACAATTGCCTAGACTGCTTTAAGAGATGTGTGAAAGAAAGCTCTGATCTTGCTTAAAACATTCCTGACAGGCCTGGGGGACAGTCAGTGGTAGAGTGCCTGGTGTGTGTGTATGTGTGTTCCTGACCATTCTGACCCAAAACAGGTATCTGCCCAAAATCTGACAATTCCTCATATTCTCACATCGACCCCTTGTGCTCTCACTAATGCCACCCTAATGGCTGGGGGTGAAGATGTCTGCACCTCGAGTATCTAGGACAAGGTCACTGCCCCTCAGGAGAAGTGTGCAGAGCTCAGGAAGCTTTGCATCTAGTGACTTGACCTCTGCTTGCAATAATACAGTCTTCTCTTATTCCCTACAAGGCCAGCAAGGCGTGCTGTTCTAATGCAGATTAGATATTCTTCCTGCCCAGATCCTACTCCACTTAAACTCTCTGCAAACTTATTCAGACTAGATTGGGTGTGTTCAGGGTGGTATGGCCATAGACTGCAAACCTGCTCAGACGCTGATGTATAAATACAGGCCCTGCAGGTGGACAGTTCCTTTCTCCTATCAGGACAGAGGCTCCACCTGACCTCAGCTTTTGTACAGTGACTCCTGTCTTCTTTATCCTCCACTATCCTCCTTCTGGAAGTTCAAGAGCTGTGCTAGACAAGGCATCTAATTTATTTGATTCTGAGTTTTACTTTTTAGGGTTTTTTTTTTTGAGACAGAGTCTCACTATACAATGCAGGCTGGCCTTTGATTCACTATAGAGCCCAGGTTGACCTTGAACATTCAGTAATCCTCCTGCTTCAGCCTCTTGAGTATTTAGATCACAGGTGTGTGCCATCACACCCAGCTACCACCCTAACTGGGTGCCTTAAAATATTAAACTAGCCAGATGTGATGGTGCAAACCTGTATTCTCAAGACTCAGCAGGCTGAGGTAGGAGGATCACCACAAGTTGGAAGCTGGGTACTACATAGTGAGTTCAAGGCCAGCCTGAATTGCATATTGAGACTCTGTCTCAAAACAAAACAAAACAAACAACAAAACAAAACAGAAAAAACCTTTTTTGGGTAGCAAAAAGTCAAGATCCCATTATCATATGGCTGGTATGGCTATCTTCACTTTGTTGTTTTTCCTTCTTTTTTTTTTTTTTTAATTATTTATTTATTTATTTTAACATTTATTTAGTGTGTATGTGTGTGTGTGTGGCCAGCTCAGCCCACCAGGGGGCGCGGCTGGCTGGCATGTGGTGCTGGGGGATCGAACCGCGGTTTTGTTCCAAGTAGGTGCTTTAGACCACTGAACCATCTCTCCAGCCCCTTCTTTTTGTTTTTGAGATCGGGTCTTGCTATGCAGTTCAGACTGCTCTTGAGCTCACTTTGTGGCCCAGGCTAGTCTCAAGCTTGCAATGATCTTCCTGCCTCAGCCTCCTGAGTGCTGGGATTACAGGTGTGCGAAATCATGCCTGGTTTATGCTGTTTTCAAATGCCATTTTATATCAAAAACTTAATTTTTCTGACTATAACTTAAAACAGAGATCAAAGATTTTGCCCAAATAATTAAGATACCTAGGGGCCGGGGAGATGGCTCAGTGGAATAAGCACTTCCCTGGCAAGCATAAGGGCCTGAGTTCAATCCCTGGTTCTGCCAAAAAAAAAGAAACAAAGATACCTAAACTGGAGCCACTCATAGGACACAATCTCTCAAACTGATACATCGAAGTTAAGAGTTTAATCAACAGAGCACTTCATGGGTGTTACAGCGAAAACGCAAGCCGCCAAAGCACTCACACTGCACTCATCATGCACCAAGAAACCCACTCCAAGAAAGAGCACAGCAGTCAGTTCACAGAGCTGGGTGCAAGTGGGCAACCTGGCACTTACGGTCAGGGGTCAAGAACCAGACCAGGACTCGGGAGAGCTAGGCCTTTTACTAATTGACTAGATGATTTAGGATAACTAATTTAGCTTCTGGTTAGCTAAAAAATCTTCTGCTTTGGCTCTTGTCCATTCAGCAATGTCTTATTTTCTTTTGTTGTAAAAATACTGGCAGTAAAGTTAAAGGGAAATGTCTTAGTTACCTTCTTCATTTCTGAGACACAAAACCCACAAGTTAAAGGAAGAGAGGTTTACTCTGGCTCAAAGTATGTAGAAGTTTTATTCCATAGTTGGCTGACTTTAAGGCAGGGTGTCATGGAGGAGGGGCACTGTGGAGGAAAAAAATGTCTATGGTATTGCAGGCTGGAGGCAGCAAGGCAGCAGAAACAACAGCAACAGGCTTCCCTTTCCCTTTTATCCCCTCCAGCCTATAAACCTACTGAGCGGTGCCTCCATTTCCAGCCATAAGTGGCACAGATGAGATTCACAGTTACCAAGCTGGCTCCAAAGCTATGCTTTATTTGGTCTATGTCACGAGCCTTAGCTGCAGAGAGGAGGCTCTCTGTTCACTATCCCAAGTGACACATGCATCTTTTTTTTTTTCTTACATACATCTTACGTTTTCTATACCTTGGTGTCTTTGCACATGCTATTTCTTCTGGTCTAGCTTACACCTAGCCAGCAGTGTGATGCAGGGCAAGATACTGAGCCTCACTAAGAACTAGCTGGTTTATTTATTACTTTATATATTTAGTACAGGGTCTACAGGGTCTCACTACACAGATCAGACCTGTAGTGATCCTCTTGTTTTTCAGCCTCCCAAGTGCTGGGATTACAGGCATGTGCCACCACACCCAGTCTCAATCGCCCTCTCAGGGCACCCCAGGGGCAGGGCTGGCATAGTAGGCCCGGGGATCGAAACCCTGGCCCCTGTGTCTGCCTAAGCAGGCACTTTAATCCACTGAGCTATCTGGCCACCCCTGAACTAATTGGCTTATACATAAAAAGAAAACAAACACCTGTGACATCAGTATTAGGATATCTGCCCTCTCCCCCTCCATTCCTCCTTCCCTTTGTGTGCCTGGGGTCTACATCCTGGGCCCCCACCATGTGAACTATGCTCTAGCACTGTGCCATCCCCTTAGTCCCATAAGGGTATCAGAGGACTGCATAGCCAACGGGCCCATACACATCCTTTTTGGCTAAGCTTAATCACTCTTACAGCTTGTGATGTTCTAGATGTTCTCCTCTCATAGATGAGGCTTTCTGGAGCTGGCTGGACTATGGGCATGTGATACTGGGATTAAGGATATATGGTAATAAATTAATCCACTAATTAGAATTAGCAGTTCTTAGGGGCATCACTGCATCACTCAGAAGGCTGGTTGCCTGGATAGGATAAAAGGGAAAGGCACGTTCCCTGCCTGCTGCTTTGCTGCCTTCTGTCTGCTCTGCCAGGGACTGTTCCTCCTCTGTGATGCCCCTCTGCCATTCCACCCTGCCTTGGAGCCAGCCGGCTATGGACTGAAAGTGCTACAAACTATTTGCTAAAAAAAAGCTTTTCTCCCTTAACTTGTGAGTATCAGGTATTTTGCCCCAGCAATGAGAAAAGTAATTAAATAATCACTATCTCTCAATGTTTTTTTTTTTTTTTAAAGAATTATTTATTTATTTATTTATTTATTCATTCATTTTGTGTGTGTGGCCAGCTCAGCCCACCAGGGGGCGGGGCTGTCTGGCATATGGTGCTGGGGGATTGAACCGCGTTCCCTGTGTTTTGCTTAGCTTAGCTTGCTCTAAGTAGGTGCTTTAGACCACTGAGCCATCTCACCAGCCCTCTCAATGTCTTTTATCCCTTTAACTCTTGGCAGAGTAATTCTAGTTCTCTCCTGCTTTGAGTTGAGCCATCAGTCAAACTATCTCCTAACTGGTCTTCTCCCCAAGTTGATCCCTCCTCATTCACTCTTCATGGTACAGAGTAATTTTCTTTATCATTTTATTTTTTGATGATGGGATGGGAACCCAGGGCTCCTGGTCCTGCACAGAGTAATTTTTCTACAGTCTGAATGTGGTCACATCTGAAACTTCTCCTAGGTTCTATCATGTTTTAGATAAGCTCTACAGTCCTGCTGCTATGGCCTGGCCAGTCCTGGGTCACTTCCTATCCAGGTATATGTCACCTGTCACTTCCTCTGTGTTACTGCTGTTTTGAGGAAACATGTCCTCACATGTCAAACTCCTGCTCATGCATCACTTTCTTGGGTGAAGCACCCTTCCAGGGCTCTCCTGGCACATTAATTTTCTACCTGCAGCCTATGTAAGAACATGACGTTTCAATTAAAATAAATGCTAGAGGGCCCAGGGAGATGGCTCAGTGGTAAAAGCGCTTCCCTGGCAAGCACAAGGGCCTGAGTTCAATCCCCAGTTCCTCAAAAAAATAAAAATAAATAAATGAATGAATGAAATCAAATTAAATTTTAAAAAATAAAATAAATGCTAGAGGCTCTCTGATGCCTGGCTGCTATGAGGTGAACAACTTTCTTCGGCCCACGCCCTTCCATCATGCCATCCTGCCTTGGAGTAGAACACTGACAGACTGAAGCCTCTACAGACTGTAAGCCAAAATAAAACTGTCTACCCTGAAGCGGTGCATTGTGGGTATTTTGTCTCAGCAACATGGGAAGCAACCAAGACAGATTCTGGTACCAGAGAAGTGGGGCTCACTGCTATGACTACCTGGCCATGTGGTTCAGAAGACTCTGAAATTGGATCACAGAAGTTTGGAGATGCTAAACTGGAGAAGATCTCTAGGATAGGCTCACATGGTCCAAGCTCGATAGGAGATTGGTCAGAACTCAGAAGACCAGAACACTGATAAAAAGGTGGAGAATAGGACCCGGATTGAATCATTTCAGTTGGGAACGACTCCATCAAGACTCCAGGCCATGTGTGTTATGCTCCGGCAGAAGATCTGTCTATTCTGCTCATGCCCTGAAACTCAGCAGTAGACTGACATTTATGGTGGAGGACTAATTAATCTAGTGGAGGAAATTTCCAGGCAGCTTAGTATTAGGCTGTGGTATGGTACTGTTGGGGAATTTTAGCCAACTTTACATTGAGAATCAGGAGCAAAGAGCCCACTTGAGAAATTTTCATTTTCCTCACGAAAAGCCTGCAGTTTTAGCCAAGGAAAGTGTGGTTGCTGAAAAAATGAAAAAGAAGCCAAATACCCTGGCTCAGAGCAAAAGGGAAAATAGCTTATGGGCATGTTAGGAACCAACAAGGCCCCACCTTTACCAGGTTCAAAACTGCAAAGGTGAAAGTCTTTATTAAGAGAACAGCACCCCTGGGCACCAAGCTCAGGAATTTGTCCTCCAGAATTCACTTCACAGTGCTCAGCTACCCTGGCACGCAGAGGCCTCTGCAGCCACAATCCAAGGAGGCTGGCTACAGCATGAGCACACAGAAGACCATGGCATCATCGTGAGGTGCCAGTTTTATGGGCGGGCAGAATCTAAGAGTTGTGGGGTCAGCGAGGCTTCCACCCAGATTTCACAAGTCTGAGAGGCCAGGCAGTGAGTCTTTCAGAGGGCAGTGTGTGAAACTGCCAGGGTGAAGCCAAAAAAGGAGTAGAGACTCTAGGAAGCTGGGGAAGCTAGGAACATAGGACATTTGAGGAAAGCTTCGAGTGAACAAAGCCAACCTGAAAGAGGCCATGTGGGCTATAATCACTAGCCATGACATAGGCACAGGGGTGCCAGCGATTTGGTGCTTATATCTTGTAACAGTTTGCCTCAGGTGCTGGACATGGAGCTATAGAAATTAATGTTTGCATTTCTCCATTTTGGTTCTGCTTTAATCCCATTTCTTTCCATCCTCATTTCTCCCTTTTAGAATGGGAATGTTTATCCTGTGCCATCTTATGTAGGCAATATTTAATTTCTTTTTGATTTTACAGGGGTTCACAGCCAAAAGTTTTCTGAGTCTTAGAGGAGACTCTGAACTTGTATTTATCAGCACTGTTCTTCAGAATTTGGCATAAAGAGATGCACATACAATTTTGGGAGGACAGAGGAACAGTGTTATGGTTTAGATCTATTTGGATAGCCCACAAGAGCCCCAGCTGGTCATAGGCAGGGCTTCTGGAGGGTGACTGGTTTAGGGAGGTGATACAGCTGACTTGCTGTTAGGAGGTGGGGTGGGTTGGAAGAGGTGGGTCACTGGGGGCATGGCTGGCAGGATGTATCTTCCTTCCTGGTTTTTCCCTTCATGCTCTCTACCTCTTGGCTGCTGTGAGGCAAGCAGCTACTCTTTTTCCGTGTCCCTCTGCCACGCTGTCCTGTTTTAGAGCCAGCAAACTATGGCTGGCTGCAATGTCAGAGATGAGAATGTAACTAAGATAATCATGAAAGAGAACTTCCGCAATTGCTTCAGAATGTGGCAAGAACTGCCAGACATGTTGGTACCATACTATAACCTCAGTGTTTTGGAGGCTGAAGTGGGAGGATCACTGTTAGTTTGAGACCAGCCTACATTACAAATTGAGTTCAAGGCCTGCCTACACTACAAAAAAAAAAAAAAAAAATCAAAGTAGCAAGAAGGGGCCCGGGGAGATGGCTCAGTAGAATAAGTTCTTGCCCAGCAAGTGCAAGGGCCTGAGTTCAATCCACAGTTCTGAAAAAAAAACAAAAAACAAAAAACAAAAAACAAGTGTTTGAAGTCAGGGAAGGAGGGAAAGTATCCTTTTTTTTTTTTTTTTTTAAATTTTTTTCTCCTTTTTATTTTAATTTTGTCTTTATTTATTTATTTTTTGCGGAACTGCAGATTGAACTCAGGCCTTGCGCTTATTCTACTAAGCTATCTCCCCAGCCCCGAGGGAAGGTATCTTAAGGGAGTTATTAATGGTAGTGTTTTTTATTTTAACAATTAAAGTATTTTAAAATATTTACCATATATTTTGATCATGTTGCATATTAACATGTGAGTTTGTAGAACTGAGGCCACAACGTTCTTAATATAGTGAAAAGGACAGCCCAGTCATTTTTTTTTTTTTAATTTCTTGTTTGTTTGGTGTTTATTAATTTTTTAAAAAAATTTATTTATGTGTGTGTGTGTGTGTGTGTGTGTGGCCAGCTCAGCCCACCAGGGGGCGGGGCTGGCTGGCATGTGGTGCTGGGGGATTGAACCACAGTCCCTGTGCTTTGCTAAGCTTGTTTTAAGTAGGTACTTTAGACCACTGAGCCATCTCACCAGCCCGTTTTTTATTAATCTTTTAACTTAAATTTATGTATTTGGTACAATATCTCACTATGCTGCCTGTACAGCATGTGGTGTACGGGAATCAAACCTATTCCTTGTGCTTGCCAGCCAGGTTCTTAGACCGCTGAGCTATAATTTGCAGGCTGGGTTGGTTGTTTTTTAAAGACAGGGACTTGCTATATAGTTCAGGCTGGCTTTGAACTCTAGGCAACCTCCTGCTTTAGCCCCCTGAGTATAACAGATGTACACCACCATGCCCAGCCTGCCAGTTCACTGTTAAAGCTTGACAGGATGAAAGAAAAAGTAAGAGAAATGAATGAAAAGCTCACTCTTTTCTAGCTTGGAGGAGGAGAGATGACAGTGAAAAGACAAAACAAGAAGACATGAGGTCCCACTATCTCCTGCCCAGGCTTGGATGTGGGCAGGGAAGAAAGCACTAAGTCCATGGTGACATTAAAGGCAGGTGATTGTGTCCGGGCGCCTGCCATGACAGGATGAGATGGCCCATGCCAAACTTGGGAAAGAGCTGGGCAGGAGGGCTGGGTAAAACCGTAGAAGACTGACAAGGGGAGGGGTGACCAGATGATGTCACTAGCCCCAGACTTCAGGGGGATGTGTGTGCATGTGTGCGCGCGCGTGCGTGTGCGTGGGTCTTAAAATCATTACTAATTCTCACCATGTTTTTGGAGAATTTCCTGAAGGTCTTGTTTGGAAGTACAGTTTATAGTGCTTTCTTCACCAACACTGACTTCAGTATCTTCCTCTGTAGCAGAAGAGCCTACTGAGAGAATATGAAGTTTGGTCTCCACATCATGAGCATCTGGCTTTAGGAAAGCAGCTGGACCATCAATGCCTAGAAGCCCCCAAAACACAAAGGAGGAAAGTATTATACACTATATAGCTTGGTGGTTTTGGTACGTGCTACCACAATTCACAACTACCAAACCATTTCACCTCTCCTTCCTAAATATCGCAAGGACATTTATCCAAGATGGGGTTTACGTTAATAACATGCTTGGTTACTGAAGTAACATATACTTTATGCTGTCCTTTAAAACTAAAATTTAAGATACAGAGACTGGGGGTATACCTCAGTGGTAGAATATATACACAGCATAGGCAAAGGACTGAGTTCCAATCCTAGAACTGAAGGCAGGGGATGAGGCCAGGAGAACCAAGCAGGTCCTCCGCAGTACAGATTCTGTCTGAGCCCTACCAAGCAGCATGACAGAGAGGCCCTTCATCTTTTCTTTTGTCTTTCCTCACCAGCTCAGATGATCCTTTGGGTTACCTATTATATGAAAAGATGCTCTCTGCCCACTCTTAGGGAGGAACACGGTTAACTCTGTCCCAGTACAACAATCAAAACTGTAAACTCATAGACAAGGGTAGAGCTCAGTGGCACAGTGCTTACCTAGTACACACAAAACTGGGTTCCATCCTGTTATGGTTTGTGTCTAGATGCTCCCTATCCTGCAACCCTCATGTAGCCACAGGTAGGGCTGTTCAGAGGTGGCTGGGTCTAGAGTATGTGATGCTAGGACTAAGGTTGCGTGATTACTAAGTCAGTCAAGTGATTGGTTGGACATAGTTCTGGGTGTGGATAATGGGAAGGCCTTCCTGATGTGAGCAGCCCCCACTCTAAGGACATGTCACCTGAATAGATAAAGGGCAGAAAGAGGACTGCCACCATTGCTTGCTGCTGCTTCCTTGTTACTTCAATGCCCTGCTGCCCATCATGAACTGTTTCTCCGTTGCCACTCCACCTTGCCTTGGAGGCAGCCTACTATGAATAGAAACCTCCAAAAACCATTTATTTTATTATTTTTTTAAATTTTATTTTATTTTATTTTGCAGAACCAGGGATTGAACTCAGGCCCTTGCGCTTGCCAGGCAAGTACTTATTCTACTGAGCTAACTCCCCGGCCCAAAACCATTTATTTTAAACAAAATAAACCTTTGTTTAACTTTGGGTGTTGGGTATTTTGTCTCAGCAGCAATGAGAAAAGTAAGACATCCTCAGTGCTGCAAACAACCCCTCTGCAAACCCTACAAATTCTTCAACAGGTCACTCTGGGTGTTTTGGTACTGGGAGTCTAACTCAGGACCTTGCACTTGCCAGGGAGGCACTGTGCCACTGAGCTATATCCCTGGCCCTAAAAGCTCATTTTAGATGAACTCAATTGGCATCTAAAAACAAGTTCTAGCATGGACATGAACTTAAAGGCATCTTCTGCTGATGTAGACTACCTTTTAACATTTTACTCAGAGTCAGAATGATTACAAAGACCTAAGTAACCATGTTAACTTGGCCCTCAGCTCATCTCAGAGTCCCCCTACCTTTGCTTAGGTCTCCACTTCAGCAGGAAGCACAGCTGCCTAATACATACCATGTAGGATGACATCACTGTGAAGAGTCTGAGGTTCTACCAGAGGCGTGTGCTCCTCACTGCTGCTGGGCTTCAGGCGACAGAGCCGGGCTTCTGGGTTTGGCTGGACCATGAGGGGCTCCAAGCGCTTCTTCCTCTGCTTCTTCTCCAGAAGTGCTCTCTAGGAAGCAGAAGGGATGTCACAGCCAGCAGACCTGACCAACAGTCCTTCCCCACCTAGGGATGGCTTGGCAATCTGACCACTCAGCTACATCACCAGCCCTTCTCTCACATCTTATTTTGAGTCAATCTCACTAGGGCGACAGGTTGCCTTTAACTTTTGGTCAGTGTGCATCAGCTCCCCCAAGAAGCTGGATTTACAGATGTGCTCCACCTTGCCCTACTGGCTCTTTTGAATACTTACAGTGTTTTTCACTGATTCGCTGAAAAACAGCTATGAATTATTTTTCCCCATAAATTGAGGTACATTTTGACAAATATTTATCAAATACCGATAAAAATCTATTTAAAATCATTCAATACATTTCTAGCACAGATGATACTCTGATTCAAGTCTACCAAAAAGTCATTATTATGTTTGTTTAATTTGTTTGTTTGTTTTTGTGTGTTTGGTACAGGGTTTCACTATGTAGTTCAGATTCACAGTGATCCTCCTGTTTTCAGCCTCTCCAGTGCTAAGATTATAGGCAAATGCCACCATGCCCAGTCTCGGTAGTTGGCTCAGCACGCCTGGGGGGCAGAGCTGGCTCGGCATGTGGTGCTGGAAATCGAACCCTGGTCCCTGCACTTGCCTAAGCAGCTGCTTAGTCTACTGAGCTATCTTTTTTTTTCTTTTTGCAGAACTAGGGATTGAACTCAGGCCCTTGCACTTGCCAGGCAAGCACTTATTCCACTGAGCCATCTCTCCGGCCCCTGCTGAGCTATCTTGCCAGCCCTTAGTTTGGATTTTTGAGACAGGGTCTTGCTATGTAGTTTAAGTTGGCCTTGAACTCTCTGTATATAGCCCAGGCTGGACTTGAACCTGTGGCAGTTCACCTGTCTCATCCTTCTTAGTGCTAGGTTTGTGGCATGTGCCACCACACACAACTTCATTATCATTATAATCAAAGCATAATCATAGGTTAAAAATGTGTAAACACATGAACGGGGAAAAGATCGGGGATCACAAAAAGTTACTTCTTTCAGTGACAAACTAGAAATTTTTTTTTTTCAAGTTTTCTGCATTTTCTAAATTATCTTAATTTTTAGTTTGGAATAAAAAAGTGATTATATTCTAAAATCCACATTATTTTCATGTTTTAATCAGGCAAAGTGCAAAGAGTTTTGCCTTCCTGATCATCTTTTTTTTTTTTTTTTAATTATTGGATTTAAAAAAAAATTATTTTGTCTTGTTTTTGGCCTTTTTATTTTATTTTTTGGAGGAACTGGAGATTGAACTCAGGACCTTGCGCTTGCCAGGGAAGCGCTTATTCTACTGAGCCATCTCCCCGCTTCCTGATCATCTTATAAAAGTAGCAATCAAATGAACTTGGGCCAGAGGTAAGAAAAACATGGTCGCTGGCACACTCCAGCTGGAAAGCAACCAATCTATAGATGAAACCGGGCTATGGTACTCCTAGCTACTTGGATAGCTGAGGCAGGAAGATCACTGGAAGTTGAGGCTATCTTGGGAAATACAGTGAGATCTCACCTCAAAAATAAACCAACTCCCCCCATAATACAAGAACAAGATATAGAGTATGGCAGAAAGAAGAAAGTATGAGAGACAATTAGTAAAAAAGTCCAATAAGATGAAATGGAAAATACACACATATATGGCATTCATACACATGTACAATATACTATATAGCACATATTATATGCTACTATATTACTACAAAGTATAGAATATTTGTAAGATTTGGCAATAAGAGCTTATAGTAAATAAAAATTATTATGGATCTGGTATATCTGAGAAAGGAAAAATGCCAAGTCCCAAATATAATGGCTTATGTTTAAACATCCTTCCAAAGCCTTGTGGTACTTTTTTGAGGTGGCTGGATTTAGGGTGTATGATGCTGGGATTAAGTATGTGATACTGGGGCTGGGGAGATGGCTCAGTAGGATAAGCACTTGACTGGCAAATGCAAGGATCTGAGTTCAATCCCCGGTTCCGCCAAAAAAAAAAAAAAAAAAGGATGTGATACTGTGATAAAGGGTGTGTGATTACTAAATTAGTCCTCTGATTGATTTGGCATATAACTGCCTGTGCATAATGGGAAGACTGGATGTGGGATTCTTTGAAGGGATAGGGGAAGGGCAGGCTGTAGCTGCTGTTGTTTGCTTCTTTGCTGTTTTGCTGCCTGCTGCCTGCCATGAACTATTCTATGAATTAAAACCTCTATGAGCTGTGAGCTGAAATAAATAAACCGTTCCTCCTTTAACTTTGGGTTTTGGGTACCTTATCTTAGCAACAAGAAAAGTAATGAAGAAACCAAGTTTTAAAAAAATGAGTCATGATTAAAAAGCAGACTTCTGGGAAGATGACACAATGGTGAGCAGCAGAGAACCTCTCCAAGATTTGATATCCAGTCACTGGAATATAGCAATGCGAAGAAGAGAAGGAGAAGTGGGTCCCCAGAACCCAGCAAAGATCTGAAGTGAGAACTAAAGTCCATGGGGAGAGTGAAAAGAGAGCTTTCAAAACAGGAAGAGGCAGTGGACGTCGCTTTCTCCCTGAGCCTGAAATCACTGCCCGGGAGGGTGAGCTTCAACCAGTAGATCCACCGGCAAACTTAGAGGCCTCCACGGAGAAGCCCACCAGTGGACTGCAGTGCTGGTGAATTATTCGGGCAAGACATCACCCAAGAAAGCACGATTAGCTGGTAGCCATCTTGGAGGGGGCCAACCAAACTCAGAACTCCAACAGCCAGCTCTCCATCTAGTGGCTCCCAGCGACAGGGTGAGGCTGCTGAGAAAGTTGGCAGGACATCAGGGAACCAAGTTCAAGCCAGGAGGAGGACCACACAGAGGGTTACAGACTGACAAATCAGGTTCCAGCCTCACAGCCAGAAACCAGCCTGAACTTTCATGGAATTAAACATACAGCCTTTAGTGAACAATGCTAGTCCTAGATTACTTGATTTGAAAACAAACAAACAAACAAAATAGTAAAATATAAAAACAAATTAACGTTTTATAGACCCCAGGAAAAGAATTTTTAGCAAAGTACAAAAATTTAAAGCATTCCTTTCTTTAATTTTGTAATTCTTTACTGTGGAATAGCTCAGGATGTAAGTTTAGTTCTAAGTAACAGAATTGGTAAGTAGACAGGGAAATGCAATTTAGATTATAAAATTCTTGCTTTAATAAAAATTCCTGGGGCTGGTGAGATGGCTCAGTGGTCTAAAGCACCTACTTAGAACAAGCTTAACAAAGCATAGGGACCACGGTTCAATCCCCCAGCACCACATGCCAGCCAGCCCCACCCCCTGTGAGCTGGCCACACACACACACACACACACACACACACACACATAAATAAAAATTAAAAAAAAATTCCTTAAACAGTGAAAACAAAAACAAAAAACAAAAAACAAATAGCCTTGCTGAGATTATCCATTATCTCAATGTAAAGCTATGACTGGCTTGCTGGGATTAATCAATTTGGATCTGGACTCTGCCCACTTTGTCTACCAGTGACAGCACAAGTACACCTTGAATACACTTGTCTTTTTCTTATTTTCTCTCTTTCCTTGTTTTTATGAGTGTGAACATGGTTTCTAGTTCATTGTTGTTCTTCTGTTCTCTTGTTTTTTTCCTTCTCCCTTTCCCTGCTATCTTCTTGACTAGTTTCCCAAAGACTGCATAATCTTGCTTTGTTCTCCAGCATTGCTTCTAATCTCTTCATCTTCTTTTATTTCTCCATTTTTCCTTCTAACTCCTTTCAAAATTTTTCCCCCAAGAGAAACATGAGTAGGTTTTTTTTTTTTAAATATTTTTTAAAAATTTTATTTATTTGTATGTGTGTGTGTGTGTGTGTGTGTGGCCAGCTCAGCCCACCAGGGGGCGGGCTGGCTGGCATGTGGTGCTGGGGGATTGAACCGCGGTCCCTGTGCTTTGC
>NW_004524931.1:781576-783438 GCF_000260255.1 Octodon degus
TTGAACTCAGGCCCTTGCGCTTGCCAGGGAAGCGCTTATTCCACTGAGCCATCTCCCCAGCCCATCTGAGAAGTTATTTCTTAAGCTTCAAAATACTAACAATAATGCTACTTGCTATAAGCAATTTACAAGCATCAACCCAAGAATTATATCACTTTTTAAAAAGGTTTTTTGAGACAGGGTCATTCTCTGTAGTTCAGATTGGACTTGAACTCACTGTGTACTCAAGACTAGTCTCAAAATCCTGGTTATCTTCCTGCCTCAGCCTCCCAACTGCTGTGATTACAGGCAGGTACCAGCAAGCCTAGGCTACACCAAGAAGTAAACTTAAGAAAAAAGAAAGAAAAGGAAATGAGAAGACACTCAAACAAGATGCAACCCAGCCTTCCAGCTCACCAAAGGTAAACCCAGGGAGGCAATGAGGTGGAACTATTTGAAAGCCCAGACTCTCTGAAGTGGTAATAGCAGAAATTACAAAGCAGATGTATGAGGTCCTAGAAAAAAAAATCAGAAATATTTCTCAGATAACTACAGAGACAATGACCATAATGACAGACATGTTTATTGACTTTAAAATTTTTATTTATGTGTGTGGCCAGCTCAGCCCACCAGGGGGCAGGGCTGGCTGGCAGGTGGTGCTGGGGGATTGAACCGTGGTCCCTGTGCTTTGCTTAGCTTAGCTTGTTGTAAGTAGGTGCTTTAGACCACTGAGCCATCTCACCAGCCCCGTTTATTGACTTTAGAACAGATACAGACTAAAAAAAAAAAAAAAGAGTAGCTTCAGAAAAAGATGGAAACCATAAATATCCAATATAGGAAAGAAATAGAATCCATGAAACAGATTTAAACAGATACTCCAGAGATTGTAATGGCAGAATGAGCCACTGTAAGGACAGAACATTAGACATAGAAAGTAGGACTGTGGTTCACAATCATGGAAAGAAAGGTTTCTTTAAAATAACAAGAGACCATGAAAAATCAACCTAACAGCAGCTAGATGATACAAACAAGAATAACATAAGATCCATTGAAGTGAATGAAAAAGTAGAAAGTTGCACAGATGACATTAAATAGACTGTTCACAGGGGCCGGGGAGATGGCTCAGTAGCATAAAGCGCTTCTCTGGCAAGCACAAGGGCCTGACTTCAATCCTCGGTCCCACCAAAAAAAAAAAAAAAAAAAAAAAAAAAGGAAAAAGACAGTTCACAGAGATAATGGCAGAAAACTTCCCAAGCATGGAAAAATAATTTGACTTTAAAAAAGTGAGGAACTCCAATTGCATACAGAACTCCAATTAGGAAAAAAAGATCTGCATATAATGGTTAGTATTCCAAAATTCAACACAGAACAGAATATTAAAAGGTGTCTGAGATAATCCCAGCACTCAGGAGGCTGAGGCAGGAGGATTATTGTGAATTTGAGACCATCCTGGGCTACAAAGTGAGCTCAAGGCCAGTCCAACTGCATAGCGAGACCATGTCTCAAAAAGACAAACAAAACAAAACCAAAAAACCAACCCCCCCTCAAAAAAAACCCTAATAAACCAACCCTTCCCCCACAAAAAACCAAAGATCTAAATATTAAAACAAATAGGGTGTGCTCAGAGCAGGTGGCCTGAAGAATGGCTTCTCTGTTTACAACACACTCAACAGGAATTTAGGGTCACTGTGACAAGGGGCACAACACTTGTGACTTCTCTGTGAGCAAAGGTCCCATACACGTACTCCATACACTTCAATGGCTTCTGGACAACACCAATGGGACAAGGCTTTGCAGCGTTTAGTGAGGGAGGTGGGCATTGTCCACTGATCCATGGATCTGTTGGTAGTCTTAGAAGACTGAATTTCTATTTTCAATACATT
>NW_004524931.1:784093-788384 GCF_000260255.1 Octodon degus
TGTGTGTGTGTCCAGCTCAGCCCACCAGGGGGCGGGGCTGGCTGGCATGTGGTGCTGGGGGATTGAACCGCGGTCCCTGTGCGTTGCTAAGCTTGTTCTAAGAAGGTGCTTTAGACCACTGAGCCATCTCACCAGCCCCAGTGTGGGAAAATTTTTGCCAGCCATTCCTCAGACAAAGGACAACATCTAGAATATATAAAAAACTTAATCAGACCCTCCAAATTTCAAGACTCAATCCAAAACTGGGCATCTGAAATGAATATATACTTCTCAGATGAAATAGAATCAGCACGAAAATATATGAAAAAAATGTTCAACACCACTGGTCATTTGAGAGACGCAAATTAAAACAACACTCAGGGGGCTGGTGAGATGGCTTAGTGGTCTAAAGCACCTACTTAGAACAAGCTCAGCTAAGCAAAGCACAGGGACCGCGGTTCAATCCCCCAGCACCACATGCCAGTCAGCCCCGCCCCCTAGTGGGCTGAGCTGGCCACACACTAAATAAATAAATAAATGTTTAAAATAAATAAATAAATAAATAAAACAACACTCAGATTCTATCTCACTCCAGAGAGAATGGCTATCATCAAAAAAAATGAAACAAGAACAAATGCTGGTGGGCTGTGAGGAAAAAGGAGCTCTTTACTACTGTTCAAATCACTGGAAATTCCGCTAAAAATGAAAACTAGAGGTTCCATTTGACCCAGCTATTTCCCAGTTGTCTTCCTGAAAGAATTAAATGCATCACAGTATACGATACATGCACACCCATGCTTGCAGCAGCAGCTTCTAATAGCTAAATCTTGGAAACAGCCCCAATGCTCACCAGCTGATGAATGGATAAAGACAATGTGGTGGTGTTTTTTTTAAATAATGGAGTATTACTGTCATAAATAAGGATAAGTTTGATACATTCCTAGGTAAATGGATGTACCTTGAGAACATATTCTTAGGTGAAATAAATTGGGCCCACATGTGTAAATAGGACATGGTTTCCCTGGTATGAGAAATCAAAAGTATAAATAAGGACCAAAATGTATAACAGACATTGGAAAATGGGAAGAAAATGTTGAAATAAGAAGCGGAGCAAGTAAAGGGGGGAAGAAAAGCAGGGACAAGAAAAAAAAAAAAAGAATACAAGGAAAAAATGGAGATAAAAGTTGGCCATAGTGGCAAATGCCTGTAATTACAGCACTCAAGAGGCTGAGGCAGGAAGACTGCTGTGAATTGGAGGCCAGCCTGAGCTAGAAAGTGAATTCAAGGCTAAGCTGAACTATATAGCAAGACCTTGTCCTTTTTATTTAAAAAAAATTTTTTTTGGTACCAGGTATCAAACTCAGGACCTTGTGCTTGCCAGGCAGGCATTGTGTCATTGGGCATTCTCCCTGGCCCAAGCAGGGGGGTACAACAAAATAGTCAAAGTTGACTTTTTGATGCCCTAAATACAACTAAAATATAAGAGGTGATCAAAATATATGGTGAATGTTTCAATTAAAATTATTTATTACAGTAACGGTCCCTTCATTAAGCCCCCTCTAATAGCCCCTCCTTCTGAACACACTTGCCCCATCATTCTTGCCACTTTCTTTTTCTTTTTCTTTTTTTTTTTCTGTGGAACCAGGGTTTTGAACTCAGGCCCTTGTGCTTGCCAGGCAAGCACTTATTCTACTGAGCCATTTCCCTGGCTCCACTCTTGCCACTTTCTGCAGAAGTTCTGGAGGTCCTCTTTCATGTCTTTACATGGTGTAATCAAGAAACCCAGGAGCATTACTGCTGAGTGGCATCAAGTGGGAAGGCAGGACTGTCCACGTAGGAAGTGGGAGAGGGAAAGCTGGATGGAGGTGTGGGCAGGGCCTTTCACTTTCAAACATCGCAGGGCACAGCCAGATGATTCTCGGGGGCCCATATAGAACTCTCCAGCTCCCAGGAGGTATGGAAGGCATGCAGGAAGCCAGAAGCCACCAGGGCCCGCTACCATGACTCTTCAGGGTAACTTTTCCTCTTTCCTCTTGTTTGGCCCAAGTTCGCGCTACAGAGCCAGTTCTTCCCTTACCCATTCATCTTTCACCTTTAAAATAAATTTTTGGCACCATTTTCAACTGGGCTTGTCTGATTCTTTGTTTGAGACAGGAAAGCCTTGAATACTTTGAGTTGGTGAACATTTCTTTGTTGTTGTTTTTTGAGACAGGGCCTCATTATGTAATGCAAGCTGGCTTTACACTCTCTTATAAGCCCAAGTTGGGCTACAACTCACAGTGGTCCTCCTGCCTCAGCCTCCTGACTGCTAGATTACAGGCATGTAGCACAACACCTCACATGGAGCCATTTTTCTTTTTTACAGAACTGCCTGAAATCATCCCCACTTGCCTTGTTCATGGCATAGCTCCTGGTTCTTCCCCAAAGTCAAAACGACAATGAAGGTACAGTAAACATTTTGAACTGATTCTGAACATTGAGGCAGCCATGACAGTGCTGCTAGAAACCTCAGGAGAAAGGGCATCCAAAGCAGGAGGACAGAGGTCTGCAGCAAGCCTGGGCTACACAGGCCATCCTAGACTACACACAGAAAGACCCTGTTTCAAAAAGCTATTTGATTTTTTGAAATCTATGGGGGATATTTTTTCCTTTGGCTTTGTATGAAGACAGATGTCTTGTGACCAGAATAAAAACAGTGGAGGAGGATGGTGTGTAGACATTTTAGATAATCAAGATCCTGTTTTGTTTTGCTTTGTTTTGGGTACTGGGAATCAAACTCAAGACTTTGCTCTTGGGCTGGGGGAGATGGCTCAGTGGAATAAGTGCTTCCCTGGCAAGTGCAAAAGCCTGAGTTCAATCCCCAGTTCTGCCAAAAAAAAAAAAAGATTTTGCTCTTGCCAGGCAAGCACTGTGCTGCTGAGCTACATCCCTGGCTGAGGGGAGCCCTCTGAGGGACAGTAATGACAATGTATCCTTTAGTAAATTTTAGAAGAATTTAAGGATTCACTGCATTTTTCAATTAATTATTGTGTTGCTTTCAAAATTTAAGTGTCACATAAGCTAAACTTCCATAGTGTGCAGAGTGCTAGGGATTGAGCCCAGGGCCTTCCCTGAGCTCAGTCCTTTGTAAATTTATATATATAATTTTGAAACAGGATCTCACTACATAGTCCAGGTTGGCCACCAATTCACCACAATCCTCCTGCCTCAACGTCTCAAATGCTGAGATTATAGGTATGCACCATCATGCCTAGTTAAATTTTTTAAATTTTGAGACAGGGTCTTGTTAAATTGTCTAGGTGGGACTCAAACTTGAGATTCTCCTACTTCACAGTCTCAGAGTGCTGGGATTATAGAAATGCCCCACTATGCTCAGTTTATAAACTACAAGTCTATAACCTGTTTCTTTTTTTCTCACAATCCTCCTGCCTCAGCCTCCTGACCATAAACTTTCAATGTTCCAATTCCCTTCAGAATTATAGAAAAATTAAAAAACCCATCTCCTCTAGAGTCGAGTAATGTTAAGATAAGTAAGGAAGGAGATGACCTGGGGCTCACAGATCCTGAATAGACCCAGAGCACAGGCCCGTGTGAGTGAGTGAGAGGACCCGGGGCTGCCGGATCCTGAATCGACCCAGAGAGCAGGCCTGGTGTGTGAATGAGTCCACCAGGGGCCCACTGTATCCTCATTCGACCCAGAGTGCAGGCCCAGTGTGGAACCCTTCAGCATAACTCCCTGCAAAGAGGCTAGAGGCAAGACCCACCCAGATGATTCAGAAGCAGAACATCTTGCCAGAGTGACACAAAGGGTTCAACTCCAACAGCTGCAGCAGGAAGAAGTGGAGCACAGCAGCCAGACACCAGCCAGATCCAAGCAACACCTACCTGGAAGAATCTGAACTTTGTAGATCCAGACCTAGTGCTAAGGTAATAACTTTATCTAAGCTCTACATCAAAGGTCAGAAGACAGTGGTATACAAAATGACAAAGAGAAGGAACAAGATGCAGTCTCAGGCCCTAAGTCCAGCCAGTATAAATGCAGAAGACACTAGCATAGAAGAAACTGGAAATCACACACCAGATATCTCTGAAATAATAGCGTTGGAAGTAAAGAAACAACTGCTGAAAGGTATAGAAGAAATCAGATCAGAAATAATTTTGGAACTAAAAAATTTAGTGATAACTATAATCAAAGAAGTACTAAGTGCTTCTAAAGAATACACTGATAAAAAATACAGCTGAATACAAAAATGATGGAACCCCTGAATAAGCAATATAGGAAAGAAATAGAATGTATGAAACAGGTTCAAAG
>NW_004524931.1:789354-790414 GCF_000260255.1 Octodon degus
AAATTTCAACCCAGACTGATATACCTTGCAAAACTCTCTTTCAAGTATAATGGAGAAGTGAAATACTTCCATAACAAAGAACAACTAAAGAATTTCATGATGACAAAGCCAAGCCTGCACAGACTACAAAATGATGCTCTAGACAGGGAGCAAATTGATCACAGCCCCATGAATGAGAATGGAAAGAACTCATCAAATAGCTCAAACAATTAAACACAGGAGAATAAGAGGTATATAATAGTAGTCTTTCAGTTATTCTTTTGTGTTCAGCAGCAAAATTTTTCTATCAGCACACTCTACAAACGCACTTCTCTTCCACCCTATGGGTCATGATTCCATCTGAGTCTACAGGGTGGATTTCACAGAGATAGCTATAGCTCAGTCCCACAAGTGACGCCTGGCCACCAGGAACTGTCATGGTAATTATGCATGTCCACAACACACTAAAACTTTGAGTGATATCCTATCCTCAAACTGTTAGAAGTGCTGGTCATTTATTTGCCATTCCAGTATTTATCTTGTTTTACTCTTAGTACTTCTTTGCTTATCATAAAAACTTTGTTTTGAAACATCTAATTTTTAATTAGTTAGTATTTAATTTTCTGAATATTGCTTAATCTTAATTTTTGTTCTAAGATTTATACCATATCTTTGACTTACAATTTATTTAAAAGACATCGTATGATATCCTCTCCTAGTATTAAAAACTTTAAAAAGTATATTTCCATTTTCTGTTGACTTTATATTACTTCTTCCCTTTTATACACACATACACACACATATGTGAAAAAAAATACATGTATAACCCAACCTAAGATTGGTACTGTTTCATAGAAATCTTCAATGACCTTTAAATAAAGGTTCATCTAATATATTTTATATAGTCCTGCAGAACTATCATATTGAAAGCTCTTTATTGTTCATATGGGAGCACACTGCAACTTCTCTTGCCTTTTGAATTATGTTCTCTGTTATTTCCTATATGCTACTTCTGGAGTATTAAAATATTTCAAGTTTGTATAACTAGAAAATCTTACTTTTAGTTTTCAAAGGTATGTTT
>NW_004524931.1:791676-809082 GCF_000260255.1 Octodon degus
CACACACACACACACACACTAAATAAATGTTAAAAAAAAAAAAAAGAAAGAAAGAAAGAAAAGAAAAGAAATGAAAGAAAAGAAAATCATGTTTTGGGACCCAGCATCAGAAAATGAAGGAATAACAGATATTCTGAGAGGCTGGCAGAAAATATCTACAAATTGAAGCCATCCTGAGCTACATCGTGAGTTCAAGGTCAGTATGAACTACATAATAAGGTCCTGTATTAAAACAAAGCGAGTTCAATGCATTCAGGACTTCCTCTCTTACAAAGATACATACAAATAGATGGGCAACTTAACCCAAAAGGTCTCCACTATGCTTTAATCCATATCACACCAAAGGGCATAAATGTTCTCTCCCTTTAGTGCATTCATGTCTAAGCAGCAACACAGTAAGGGTCAAGAAGCATTTTTTGTAGCCAGCTAAGGCACTTAGATGTCCCAAAAATGAGAGTACACTAGCAAAACCAGTAAAAGTGAAATACATTGGTTTCAAATATTTCAAATATCCAGTTCAGAAAATGGTATCTATATGAAAGAATGAAGTTGAATACCAATCTCATACCATGCATAAAATTAACTCAGGGGCTGGGGATGTAAGCTCAGAGGTACAATCACTTAGCATATGCAAGGGCCTAGGTATGGTTCCCAGTACAAGAGGAAAAAATTAAGTGAAAGTAGACCATAGAAAGTTCAAAAGAACTAAAACTATAAAACACTCAATAGAAAACAAAAGAGCAAGTATTCGTAACCTTGGTGTTATGGTTTGTACCTAAATGTCCCCCTAAAACCTCACATAGCCCTACATGGGGTTTTCAGAGGTGGCTCGATCTAGAATGTATGATGCTGAGATCAAGGGTATATGATTTTTTTTTTTAATTTTATTTGCTTATTTATTTATTTATTGTGTGTGTGTGTGGCCAGCTTAGCCCACTAGGGGGTGGGGCTGGCTGGCATGTGGTGCTGGGGAATTGAACCACGGTCCTTGTGCTTTGCTTAGATGAGCTTGTTCTAAGTAGGTGCTTTAGACCACTGAGCCATCTCACCAGCCCCAAGGGTATATGATTACTAAATTAGTCCACTGGTTGGTTTGGTATAGTTCTGGGAGGATTAAGCGTGCCCCACTCCAGGTGTGACTGCCACTTAGCCTGTGGGACAGAAAGAGGGCAGTGTGGTCGCTTCCCGCTTGCTGCTGTGCTTCTTCATTGCTCTGCTGCTCCTGCCTGCCATGAACTGTCTCACCTCTACAATGCCACCCTGCACTGGAGCCAGCTGATTATGAACTGAAATATCTACAAACTGTGCCAGATAAGCCTTTTGTTCTTAACTTAGGTGTAGGGTTTTTGTCCTAGCAATGAGAAAAAAGTAACCAAGACACCTGGCTTAGGCAATGGTTTTTTAAATGTAGTACCAAAATACACATGGTCAAAGAAAAATACAGATAGTACTACTATGCTGAAAATGATACCATAAGCAAATTAAAAATCCACAGAACGGCAGAAAATGCCTAGAAATTGTATGCCTGATATAGAACTTGCATCTAGAACAGTGGTGATGAACCTATGGCAAGTATGTTATTTTTTCTTTTGAGAGAAGATGTTAATGTATGAGTTGTTATTTCTAAAGTAAAAATTGAGTGTTCAGGTTTTTTTCCTTTTTCTTTTTTTTTTTGAGTGTTCAGGTTTAATTCAGTGCTGGCACTCTGTGATAAATAAGTGAGTTTTGGGTTGGACTTTGGGTACTCATCTCTAAAAGGTTCGCTAACTTTTTTTTTTTTTTTTTAGAACCGGGGATTGAACTCAGACCCTTGCACTTGCCAGGCAAGCACTTATTCTACTGAGCCACCTCCTTGGCAAGGATTTGAGTATTCCTTAGAAGATAATATACAAATGACTGATACCATAAGAAATACATAAAATCATTCATAGTCATTAGGAAAATGCTAATCTGAATTACAATGGGCTATTACTTTACACCCGCTGAAATGGCTAAGGACAGACACTACCAAGTATTGGCAAGGGCGATGGCCACCCTCGGAAAGAAGAAAGCGCTGCTGCTCCTGGTGGGCACACATTGTGCCCTCAAGCAGGCTGGCTCACTCTGCACCGTGAGGCCCCTGCCAAGAGGCTGCAGCTTAGGAAGCCTCACTGAGCAGCAAAGTTTCTTGTCCACACACCACCACTCACCTCCCACTTCAACATTCCCAGGTTCTTCCTAGCATTTTATGACTTTATCCAGTCCAACCTCACTCTACAGATGAAATAAGACCCACAGGGTTTCAGGACCTCACTTCAAACCACAGCCAATGAACAGGAGAGTCAGAAGTGGAACCAAGGCCTCTGGATTGCATCCTGACACTTCCTTTCTAGCTAACACTTGTCTTCAGTGCTCAGCCCTTGTCCCTGGTTGTGTGCACGGTGACAGACCAAGCTGCTGAAAACTAGTGGACACAGTCCGAGAGATTACTGCTTTAATCCCCAAGACCATAAAGAAAAAGAGAACAAAATTCATGATACACTGGGGAGACAGCTTAGAATAAGCACTTGCCTGGCAAGCTCAAGGTTCTGAGTTCAATCCCTGGTACCACAAAAAAAAAAAAAAAAAAAAAAAATCAAAATTCATATGAAAAAGCAAACTGGAAAGAAATGCTTGTCACTTACATGCTCAGAGCTGCCTAAGCACAGCAGTCACAGTATGTGATAATATGAAGCTTCCATTCCTTCCTGCCAACATTTAATGAAAGGATGTATAGTAATAGTGATACTTTGGTTCATGAACTTTTTGGTTGTTGTTGTCTTTTTGAGATAGGGTCTCACTATGCAGCTCAGGCTGGCCTTGAGCTCACTTTGTATCCTAGGCTGGACTCGAATTTGTAATGATCCTTCTGTCTCAGCCTCCTGAATGCTGGGATTACAGGTATGTGCCACCACACCTGGCTTATTTTTTGGATCAGATTTCACTGGGTTTTTTGTTTTGTTTTGTTTTTTTTTGTATTTTTAGGGAAGGGTCTACAGGGTGTTCAGAGTCTCACTACTAGATCTGACTCACAGTGATTCGTCTGCTTATAGCCTCCCAAGAGCTGGGATTACAAGTGCATGCCACCTTGCCCAGTCTCAATCACCACTGTCTCAGCACAACCCAGGGGTGGGGCCGGCATGGCAGGCCTCGGGATCGAATCCCTGGCCCCAGCGCCTACTGCAGGCACTTTAATCTGCTGAGCTATGTGGCTGGCCCTCAGATTTCACTTTTAAAATTAAGACCTGAATAGTGAGGTGAAGGATTGAAAGCCTAAGCGGGTGTGTTAGTCTGCTGAGCTATCTCACTGACCTCTTCTTGTTTTTATCTGAATCTACTATTTCACTTAATTTTTCATGCACAGCTGTCATTAAAGTTTATGACCACACTAAGACTTTCTTTTTTTTCTTTCCTCTTTTTAATTCAAAAAATTTTAAAGTTTTGCATGCTTATATATGATAATCTGAGCAATGAATCTGAAGACAACAATATACAATATAACAACCATTGCTGAATTCCTGCAATTCTGTTTAGTGAAATTCTCTAATGTTTCCAATGCTTTTTTTTTTTTTTTTACTATTTTTTATTCTCTTTGAAAAGCAAAAGAATAGAAAGTATAAGACCATAAAACGAAGCAAATGAAAATTTGCTGAGGTTAAGGCAGTTCTACACTCAGAGGACTACCTGACAGCAGAGAATCCAGAGCCCTTGTCAAGAGCAGTCAGAGTGAGCAGCATCAGTGGTCAGGTAAGCATGAATGCCTTTAAGGAGAGGCACTGTCGCTGCACCACGTTCCTGCCAAAGCACCTAACATGCGCCTGGTGCTGAGAAAACACTGCGCAAATCTCAGCTGAGGACATCCTAAGAACGCTTGAGCTACAATCCCACAATGTGTCAGGATCACTAAGTTCAATGAAAAACAGGAATCATTCTTTCAGACTGCAGTGCTGTCGAAAGATCTGAACTACACAGGCTGCTCCACAGACAAATCACCAAGAACAAAGGCAGAGTGGTGGCAGGAGGGTGGGATCCACGGAGACGTCATCTGCAAGGATGGTAACAGGCTCCGGAAAGTGTCCTCCACGCCAACTGTTTTCGAAACTGGAACTGCTGGGGGCCGGGGAGATGGCTCAGTGGAATAAGCACTTCCCTGGCAAGCACAAGGACCTGAGTTCAATCCCCGGTTCCACCAAAAAAAAAAAAAAAAAAAAAAAGAAACTGGAACTGCTGGTGTCGCCTTGTTATCTGACTCATCGCTTCCATCATCTATGGTTTCCTGAGATTTGTTGACTTCTAAAGAAATGCACAGCACCACGCTGATTGCATCGGCCCTGCACCAACACTGGAAGGCGCTGCTGGAGGAGCAACACGTGTGGCTCCCGAGAGCAGGAGCTGTTTCCTCCCTGACGCCCCGAGTCCCTCCAGCAAGAGGACAAGAAGCACTTTCCACCGCTTTCTCCTCGGATGGCCTAGGCAAAGGGCTGAACACCACTGGGGTGTTCTCTACCTCAGAGTAAGGCATTCCCATTTTCTTTTTTATCTTTTTTATTTTTTTTTTAATTTTTATTATTTATTTGTGTGTGTGTGTGTGTGTGTGTGTGTGTGTGCGTGTGTGTGTGTGTGTGTGTGTGTGTGTGTGTGGCCAGCTCAGCCCACCAGGGGGCAGGGCTGGCTGGCATGTGGTGCTGTGGGATTGAACCGCGGTCCCTGTGCTTTGCCAAGCTTGTTCCAAATAGGTGCTTTAGACCACTGAGCCATCTCACCAGCCCCAAGCATTCCCATTTTCACTACCAGTTTCTCTCAATGAATGGCTACGCCTCTATCCTTGGAGACCAACAGAACAGAGATAAAGTATACCACAGCTAAGGCCAAGAACTGAAGCTGTTTGCTGTCCTCCTGGACTCGCGCTGGGAACCGAGCGGGAGGCGGACGCTCGCCTGCACATGCGGTGTGGTCACCTTCCTCGGTGACCCATTCACCTGAAACTCGGGTGGGACGAGGAGGGCGGTGGCGGCGGAGGAGCAGGAGTCGCCGCAAGGCCCGGGCACACGCACCCCGTGCAGTGCGCACTCCTGGGCACGCGCAGCAAAAGCGTGGCTTCCAGACGCCACGTCCCGCCCTTCCCCCACTAAGACTTTCTTGGCATGCAATGCTAATAATTTTATTTTTTTTCTGGTTCCAGGGACTAAACTTGCCATGAAGGTGCTTGTCTCTGAGCTATCTCCCTGGCCTAATGTGAGTAATTTTTAAATGCCTATGAGATCATTATCTTTTAGATTTTCTTGGGAGAATATTTCATAAAGAAGAACTTCATCTGGATGTTGTTTACTGTATGTAGACTTGAGGGTAGTCTGGACTATTTCCTCATTTTTCTCCATACTCTGATGTAAAAGTAATGATGAGGCTGGGTAGAAAACACTGTGAAGGAGTTGGACTCCCGGCCTTCAGCTCATTTCACTGCTCCTTGTTGTACTCTGTCATTGCAGCCCTGGCTGCTGCCCTTGGATCATGCCAACATGCAGGCAGGGCCCTGCAGCCGAGTCCTAAGGCCTTCCCCTACCAGGCCTGCTCACAAACTTAATTCTTTCCTTGATTCTGGTTGCAAAGCAAACTTGAAAGAACTGAATCAAATTCAATAGCTTGGTTCAACGTTGACCTTATAAGGACATATGATTTGCTTCTCCCAATTTGGTTTATTACCAGAATCTTGGGAAGAATTAAGTTTATATACCTAAGTACCACTGTACTAGGAATGTCCAAGATAATAGTCATAAAAAATGTGCGGTATTGCAGTCAAAACAAACCTCCTTAAAAATTCAGTATTGAAATTTTACACTGTACTTCCTAAACATGTAGAACTCTTATGTGCCAATTAAAAATATATTCTAGAAAACCATGCTATGTTCTTGTTCTCATAGAGATTAGTAAAGGAAACAAACAAGTAAAATGACTCCAACAAAACTGTAATAAAAAACTGAAACCAGTGCTGGGAAGAAAATGAAGCAGCACAGCAGCAAGTTATGAACACATTTTAGGATAACGAAAAACTCTTGGGAGCTGGCAAGATAGTTCAGTGGACTAAGCACCTGCTTTGGCAAGTGCAGGGACCAGGAATCGATCCCCGGTCCTGCATGCCGAGCAGGCACTGCCCCCATGTGTGCTGAGCCAGCCACCGAGTCCAGGCGTGGTGGCGTATGTCTGTAATCCCAGCACTGGGGAGGCTGAAAATAGAAGGATCACCAGGAGTCCAAGCTGCATAGTGAGACCCCATACCAAGTACATAAATGGAAAAAAAAAGAAAGAAACCTGTAGCAAATGGAATTCAGTCTTTTAAGATGGCAGAACCCAGTGAGTAAACAGAAATGCAATGTTGACAGGTGCTGTGGTCTGAGCACATCACCGAGGCTTGTGTGTGGTGGTGATCTGGTTCCAGCGCAACGATGCTGAGAAGTGGTGGAACCTGCAGAGCCTGTGCCTTGTAGAAGTGGTTAGGTCATTCGAGGTCTGATCCCGAGAGGAGATGAACATACTTCTCATCCGAGAATTCCAGGTGGCTCCAAGAGCAAGTTATTACAACAGCCAGCCTGGCCCCTGAGCCTATCTGGCTGCTTGTCTTGCCATGTGATGTCTCTTCTGTACCATCATTTCCCTTCTTGATTTCCTTGCTGCAGTGGTGTGGCCAATGGGTCCTTTCAATTCTTGGGAGGTACCAAGAAATTTCCATTGCTTATAAATCTGAGGCCAGTTTTATTGATGACATCTTCAAAGCACAGTCCACAGCTTTGCTGCAGCAAATATCAACCCTAGAGACCGCTAAGTATAAACATCTGAAACTGTTGTGACCATCCACTTGACTGAACTGAGAGATACCTAGCAGAACAGCAGGTGTGTCTTTAGATTTTCCAGAGATGATTGCATGTAGGCCTGCAAAAGCATGGGAAAGAGCTACCCCGACGGTGGGTGTCTAACAGGCTCACAGCCTGCATGGAATAAGAGGGAAATAAGAAAGAAGGAAGCCTGCATCAGAAAAGCTCCATTCTGCTAGCATGGAGGGGAGGTGGTGGTTTGAGACAGGGTCTCGCCAGGTAACTCAGGTTGGCCTAGAACTCCTGGTGATCCTTCCACCCTAGCCTTACTGGTGCTGGGAATACAGGCATGTGCCACCATGCCTGGCTTAGCAGGTATATCCTGTGGACATCAGGCTCCAGCTTCTTTAGCCTTTCAATGAAAACCATACCAGCAACTCTCCAGGTACCTTTCCAGTCTTTCAGCATGAACTACAGCTGCTCCTGGATGCCTCTTGTTCCATTTTCTTAGTGACTGATAGTCACTAAGCGGTATCCCACCTCTGATCCTGTTAGCCCATCTAACAAATCCTCTTGCAAATTTATAGAGGATAAATTTATATATAGTTATATATACACATAAAATTTCTTCGTATTGACTGTTCCTCTATAGAATGTTAACCAAAACCCCATCAGAACTCTTTGCTTTTCCAGCTTTTTTCTACAAAGACCTCAAAGCCAAGATCACCATTACCTCAGTACAGAGTCCACTTATTTCAAAAGAGGAGACTCTGCTCACCTGATTTTCCAGTTTCAGCTGTCGAAGCTTCAGAGTCTCATCTTCAAAGGCACTGTTTTAAAAAATAAAAGAAAGTATGTAAAGAGAAAATCCTTTAAAACCTTGCCAATTCCATGTGTTCCTGCATGCACTTCTCTGGGGTACTTGGAACCAATTAGTTCTGGCATAGAGAAAGCATTAGTTACTAGCTGCTGCCTGCAGTGTGAGAGGACTTGTCATCCTTACTGCTGCATTTATACCATATGGACTGAAGAGATCAAAATACATAAAGAGTAAGAAACAGATGTCAGGACAAACCATGTACATGGAGAGATTTCTTTTCTCTTCTGTTCTTTTTGTTTCGAGGATGGAATCCAGGGCTTCATGTGATTGGGCAAGGGCTTTCCCACTGAGCTGTGTCCTCAGCTCTTTCTTGTTTGAAACCATGTAATGAGGATTCATTATGCCCCAGCTCAGCACTAAGTATTTTATATGCATTATTTTATCTATCCCTTAAAACAATCCTATGCATTAGGCTCTACTATTTTTCACACATTTAAGATGAAGAAACAGACTTGGAGAATTGTGTCTCAGTTTAAACAGCAGAAACAGATTCTAATCCTTGTTTCTAAAATGTAAATTGTACCTAAACATGAAATATATTTTGCATCTCCTTTTTGGAACTAGTTCTAAGAGAAGGAAAATGAAACAGTATGAGGTCTTATTAGAGTTCTTCGATTTTGTAAGATCTGGGTACAGCACTTAACTAACTCTTCATCTTTACCATTAGTAATACTACACCAGTGATCAGCAGTTTCTAAGTACGTATAAACAGACAAGATTTAATATATCACTGGGAAAGAGATTTGCTGGACAGAAGAAAACGTAACAAAAACTGAAACTATTCTTTTCAGTTGATAAACCAACTCATATTGAACATTTTCTTTTTTAAAGATATCTATAACTTTAACAATGTTTTTCTTTTTTCTTTTTGTGGTTGAGACAGAGTCTTACTATGCAGTTCTGACTGGCCTAGAACCCACTATGGAGCCCAGGCTGGCCTCAAACTTGAAGTGTGAGGCCAGCTGGGAAGTTAGCAAGACTCTGTTTCAAAATAAAAAAAAGAAATGGCTGGGCATGTAGCTCAGTGTGAAAGCTCTGGATAGATATCTAAGGCCCTCCCACCCCAGCATGCTTTCTTTTGTAGTTATGGAATGTTTATCTTTTTCCTTCCCTTCCCTCTATCCTTTTTGTTTTTGTTTTTGTTTTTGAGACAAGCTCTCCCTATGCAGTTTAGGCTGGCCTCGAACTCACTATGTAGCCTAGGCTGGCCTTGAATATGCGGCAATCTCCTGCTTCAGCTTCCACAATGTGTTGGGATTGAATTCAGGGCCTTTACATTGAGGTATACCCTTTTTTTTTTTTTTTTTTTGAGGTATACCCTTTTCTATTTTGAGATAAAGTCTCATTAAATTGCCCAAACTGGGCATGAACTTGCAATCTTTCTGCCTCAGCCTCCCAGAATGCAGGAACTATAGACAAGCACCAGCACAATTAACTTATGCTTTTCTGAATGCTTTTATCCTTACTCACATGTCGTAAAATCCCAGCCTCATTAATACTACACTAGAATATTATTAGTATCCAGTAGATATTACTACAAATTTGCAAAGGTTCTATATGAAATAAGCATGACAAAAATACTAGTATTATATAGACAAGGGTAACCTGGAAAAAACACTCCAGTGATGGACTAGTATTTTCTTTACAATTTAAAAAAAAAATCTTTATTTATTTATTTGGTACAGAGTCTTGCTATGCAGCTCAGACTTGTAGTGATCCTGTTTCAGCCTCCCTAGCACTAGGATTACAGGTGTGCATCACTGTCTTACTCTTCTTTCATTGCTGGAACAAATACCTGACACTCAAAATGAAGAAAGGACAGGTTTATTTAGCTCACAGTCACTGGAGGTTTCAGTCCACACTCAGCTGGCTCCAAGGCAGAGCAGCACATAGCAGAGGGCAACCTTTCATGGTGGCAGCAAAGAGCAAGAGCACAAGGGAGGGGAAGAAGCAACTCAAGCAGCTGGCTTCTCTTCACACCTTACAGTGTAATGCAGATTACCTGCCCCAGGGCAGGTGCAGCAAGCACACCCACAGTAATCAATCACAAACTCCAGAAGCCACCCCAAGACTGTATGAGGCTTTGGGGGGACACCTAGACACAAACCATAACAATCACCACACCTGGTTTCATTGGCTGGCATGGCGTACCTGTGGTTCTGGGGCTGGCATGGCATGTGGTGCTGGGGATTGAAGTCAGGTCCTTGCACCTGCCAGGCAGGTGGTTAGACTACCAAGCTATCTACCCAGCCCTAGACTAGTATTTTCTTTCTTCCTTTTTTTCCCCCCATAATTTTATTGAGAGACAAATAGCAATGAGACAGTTTCAAATCAAATTGGTAGGATAGTTTCAATAATTAACACATTGCATACTCTCTTCCTAGTGGTTATTTGCTGTACAAGATGCAGACATGATATCCTATTTACAAACACTTTTATAACAAATCCCTCTATTCATTAACAGGATGTAACTATATATCTATCCTAACCATTTTGAATACACAGATACAAAATGGACATTCATTTATATAACCCTTTTTTGTTTAGTTCCGTCATTTGAATATTATAGGTGTGTTAACTCAGCAAAAATATTCTAAAAGAGTCCAGTAATCCATAATAGTATTGGGTCTTCCACTTGACTGGCAGTGTCAGAAATTGTTGACCTGAGTCCCCTACAGCTCAACATAACATAATTCTTTTTTTTTTTTTTTTATTTATTATTTATTTTGTGTGTGTGTGTGGCCAGCTCAGCCACCAGGGGGCGGAGGCTGGCTGGCATGTGGTGCTGGGGGATTGAACCGTGGTCCCTGTGCTTTGCTTAGCTTAGCTTGTTCTAAGTAGGTGCTTTAGACCACTGAGCCATCTCACCAGTCCCCATGGCTTTACTTCTTACACTTCGTTTTTATACTTTATTGCTGGATGGTTAAGACCAAGATAAAGCAAGACCTATGCAACAAGAGTTGTAGCTTTTGGGTCTGAAAAGGTCACAGACTAGTATTTTCAAACAGTGGCTTAAACCAAGACTGTGATGTCTTTGGCAACTGAGAGAGACCGCAATGATGCTAAGCTGTGACACATAACCTAAAGCTCTAAACATTTCTTGCAGAGCCTCTAATAGGGAAGAGACCAGTGTGTCCTCACTGTCGGATGCAGCATCACTGAGCTCCCCCCAGCAAATCTGGGCAAGCTGGACAGGGAATCTAGTGTAGCAAGTGTAATCAACACATTTTGATCAGACTCCAGAAAAAATAGATGCTACATAATTGTATGTATGAAAAGGCATGCATACCCATGAATGCTAAATTCATAACTTGGCAGAAATAAAGATAGTTTATTTAACATTCAATCTTAACTAAAATTGCTCTTTCTGTTCTTTTTTTCGTTTTCTTTTTGGTGTCCTGCTCAGACCACCCTGGAGACAGGGCTGGCACAGCATGTGGTGCTGGGGATTGAACCACAGTCCCTGCACACTTGCCTAAGCAGGCACTTTAACCGCTGAGCTATCTTGCTGGCCCTTCCTCTTTCTTGCATTTCAAAAATTTTAAGTTATTGAATAGCAATGCCTAACTGGTTATTAACACAGAACAGAAATAATCTCTTTATTAGTAAGTCTTAAAAAATGTGTATGTTCCATGCATGGCAACCCACAACTGTCTAAAATCCCAGCTTGGGAGGCTAAGGTAGGAGGAAGACTGCCATAATTGGAGGCCAGCCTCACCTACATGATGCGTTCAAGGTCAGCCTGAACTGCATAGTGAGCCCTTGTCTCAAAAAAAGCAAAACTGTAGCTCATGATGAAGCTCAGTGGTAGGGCACTTGCCCAGTATGCACAAGGCCCTGAGTTTCACCCTTAGCACTGCTATTTAAAAAACAAAACTGCTGGGCATGGTGGGCACATGCCTGCACATCTGTAATCCCAGGGAGGCTGAGGAAGAAGGATTCCTGCAAGTCTGAGGCCAGCCTGAACTGCTTTAAAAAAAAAAAAAAAAAAACCAACCAACCAAAACTCCCATTTTTTAAAAAAAATTTTATTTATTTATTTGTGTGTGTGTGTCTGTGGCCAGCTCAGCCCACCAGGGGGCGGGGCTGGCTGGCATGTGGTGCTGGGGGATTGAACCACGGTCCCAGTGCTTTGCTAAGCTTGTTCTAAGTAGGTGCTTTAGACCACTGAGCCATCTCACCAGCCCCAAAACTCCCATTTTTTTAATCATGGAAAATTTCCTATTTACTGATTAACACGGGAGAACACTGATAGGTCCTGGAGAAACACCTCCATCATCTAAGCATGGCAGGTAATGCCCACACATCATCATTCTTTTATTTATGTATGCTTACAATAAACAACGAATATATTTATATCCCTCTCTCCTGTCTCACCCCATTCCCATTTGAACTATTCTCTAGTTACCATCTAACTAACCTGAGTCTACACTGATGAATCCCACAAGCATCTCTATTGTGTACTCAAGACTGTGTCCCATTCCCAATCATCTTGATTTATGGGCACCAATAGTTTTTTCTACTCCTTCTGTACTATTATTCTCATATTCACCTATAAATATTTGGTAGAATTCTGCTAAAGAATGCCTCTATTTATCCAACCCTACATAATTTGTGTGTGTGTGGTGGTGGCAGTGGTACCGATACCCACAGTTCACGCTTGCCAGGCCAAGGCTTGGCACATGCTAGACATGTACTCTACCTCTAAGTTGTACTCTCAGCCCCAGATGTTCACAAATTGCATTTTAACAGTCATATAGACAGCTAATGACTGAAGATTTACAATATGAAATCCTCTGTTCAGAATGAATACATTGTCTTTTCAGCTGTCATCAATTGGATATCCTGTTATACCCTGGGGCGTGCTGAGACAGGGACTAAGACTGGGCATGGTGTCATATGCCTGTAATCCCAGTGCTTGGGAGGCTGAAAACTGGAGAATCACTACAAGTCCAAGCTGTGTAGTGAGACCCTGTATGCCCTATAGGCCCTGTACTAAATACATTTTTTAAAAGTATGTTTTGAAAAGATAAGCATTATGAAAATTAAAAGGCAGATCATATACTAGGAGGAAACAAATGGTCCCTAACTTACAATAATTTCACTTAACAATTTTTTGACATTCAGCAGAAATCATAGTTTATTTTCTTTTGAGACAATATGTTGCTATGCAATTCAGACTGAACTTGAACTCACTATGCAGCCCATGTGGGCCCCAAACTTGCTGTGATCCTCCTGCTTCAGCTTCCCAATTGCTGAGATTACAAACATGCACCACCATACCTGGCAGAAACCACATTTTGAATTTGTATCCATACAATCATTGTGTTTTTCATTTTAGTACATATTCAATATTACATGAGATCGTCAACCATATAAAATAAAAATAGGTTTGTCTGTCCAACGGTAGGCTAAGGCAAGTGTTTGAGCACACTTAACAAGGTAAGGTTACACTAGGATGCTTGGTAGGGGAGGTGTAAGATTACTTTCAGTTTATAATGGATCTATCAGGACCCAACCTTACTGTATGTCACAATGTATTGGTATTTGGGTTTTTAAAAATGGATTTATTTATTTTTTTAATGTTTCCTTTTTTTTTTTTTTTTCTTTTTTATGGTCAGCTCAGCCCACCCTATGGGCGGGGCTGGCATGGCATGTGGTGCTGAGGATCGAACCGAAGTCCCTGCATGCTTGCCTAAGCTTGCCTAAGCAGGCGCTTTAGACCACTGAGCTATCTCGCCAGCCCCAATGTATTGGTATTTGGAAAACATAGCCAACAAAACTATTCTATTTAGAATTCCACTAGCCCCCACAGGCAAAGATTCACTTACTTCACAGGAGTGGCCAACAAGCATAAGGAAAGTGATTCAATGTGATTAGTCATTAGGAAAATGCACATTAAAACCACACTGAGACCTGTTAGAATGGCTAAAATTAAAGAACTAAGTACACTAAGTGTTGGTCAGAGGACTGAGCAACCTGAGGCTTCACAATGTGGTCTACAAGCAGGGATATGGAAAATGTACAAC
Organism: Octodon degus; assembly: GCF_000260255.1. NCBI lineage: Eukaryota > Metazoa > Chordata > Mammalia > Rodentia > Octodontidae > Octodon > Octodon degus. Next base: position 805,410 of record NW_004524931.1, read on the forward strand.
CATTTCTTGGTGGTTTCTGAGATGCCAGGGAGGAACCTAGGGCATTGTTCCACTAACCGATACCTCCAGCTACAATTATTTTAGAGTCAAACATATAGACTTAGCAATTTATTTCAACCATTTCACTCTTAAGTTACCTAAGAAATGAAAATATGTTCCTCAAAAACCAAAATGTACAGAGCAATTTATTTGTAACACTCAAAAAACCTGAAAACATTTCAAAGTCCACCAGTAGATAAATTAATAAACACACTTCATGCAGAAAACTACTTGGCAGAGAAAGGAGGACTCCACAGATAACACACAGCACAGGTGGGTCTCAGTATCAGTTTGCTGGGTAAAAATGGGATCTATACCCAGCGTAGGCGCACACGCGCGTGCACACACACACACACACATCCACAGACAGAGCTTGGGGCAAGCACTGTAACAGAAAAGTACAGTGGGAACTCTCATGAGGAAGAACAATTCAGGTGGAGGAGTTGTCTAAATTCTGCTCAAATCTGCATAGGGCAAATTCCAGGCAATCCTGATAAGACCTCAGTGAGATTTCAGCTGCCACCTTCCACTCAGTATGCAGTGAACACAAAACAATACTCATTCTAGGAGTCTGGTAAAGTGACATGTGCCTGTAATCCCAGCACTTGGGAAAATGAGGCAGGAGGATCACCAAGAGTTCCAGGTCAACTTGGCCCGCATAGTAAGTTCAAGGCTAACCTAAACTAGATAGACTGTCTCAAACAAGAACAGCGAAAAATTTGTATGTGTTTGGTAGGTGTGTGTACATAAAAGACCTACACAATAATTTTTTTTTTTTTTTTTATGAGCAGAATATATTTGAGAGAAAGAAAGCTCCTGTCTGAGAGAGGGACAGGAAGGGGGCCTGAGCGGGTAGTTCCCCCCCACAAGAATGTTAATAACGATTTATAATAACAAAAACTTGAATTACATGTCTAAAAACAACAGGTACACAAATTGTGGTATATTTACAGATTGGATACTGCTCAGCAATAAAAAAGAAAAAAATGATTATATATGTAACATAGTTAAATCACAAAAAAAAATTACGTTGAATGAAAACAGTCTTACAATGGGGCTTGCTGGTTAGCTCAGTTATTTAAGTGCCTGCTGGGGCAAACCCAGTCAGGCACAGGGACAGTGGTTCGATCCCCAGCTCCCCATGCCTCACCAGACCTGCCCTTAAGGCAGTCTGAGCCAGCCAAAAGAAAACAAACAAAACAAAAAAACAGTCTTACAAAAAAGAGTGCATACTTTTTCTTTTGGTACTGGGGCTCAAACTCAGGACCTTGAGCTTGCCACACAGGCGCTTACAGCCACTGAGCTATATTCTCGGTCCAAGAGTGCATACTACACGATTATACTTCTATTAAACTCAAGAATAATCTAAAGCAAGACAAGTCAGCATTGTGGTTGTCTTGGGGTTATCAAGCAACTGTAAATTTAAACAAATTCAGTCATGCCTATTGGAATGGCTAGATTCCAATACTGACAATACAGCCAGTGAACAGAAATTCTCACTTACAGTTGATAGAAATGCAAATGGCACAGCCACTTTGGAAGCCAGTCTGGCAACACAAAGCTGAACACATTCTTAGCATATGATCCAGCTCCCTGCTATCCAATTATGCTCCCTGGTATTTACTCCAATAATCAGAATGTTTGCCCACACAGTAACCTGCACATTTTCAGCAGCCACGTCTGTAATTGCCCAAACCTGGAAATATGCAAAATATCCTTCAGTAAATGAACAGATAAACTGGGATGTATATATACAATGAAGTATGATTCAACAATAAAAAGAAATTAGCTAAAAGGAAAAAAAAAAGAAATGAGCTAATGAGCTACAAGAGGATATGGAGGAGCTTAAAGGCTAGCCTGGACCACAGTACAAAGGAAGACAGTGTTTCAAAAAAAATAAAGAGTCAGGTATGCCAGGCATAGTGGTGTATACTTGTAATCCCAGCACTCAGGAGGCTGAGGCAGGGGGCATCTGTGAGCTCAAGGCCAGCCTGAGACAACTCTTGTCTCAAAAAAGAGAGCCAGCTGTAGTGGTACATACCTGTAATCTCGGCACTCGGGCTGAGGCAGGCCTTGAAGACACTGCTTAGTTTACTCTGGCCTTGAACTTGCAGTGATCCTCCTCGCTCAGCCTTCTTAGTGCTGGGATCTGTTGGTAGCTTGGTGGCTTGCCTGAGTAGATGTCAACCTCAGTTTAGTCCTTTTTGCACCCAAAGTCTCACCTGTGCTTTCTCCTTAGGTGGCCCATTCTTTCTCAGGGCCACCATCTTGTCAGGTGGTTGGATGCTGGTTTTTTTGGGTTAGCTGCCACCATGTTTGTTCCTAGAGCCCTTCCTTGTTTTTTTTGTATAAGGAATCAAAATTCAGGACCTTGTACTTCTAGGCAGGTGCTGTGCCGCTGAACTATCTTTCTGACCCTAAAATTTAAAAAAAAATCAAATAAAGATTTTAATATATTCTCTTTGTGAATTTTTCCTTGAGCACTCTTCATGAAATTCCAAGATTTTCTTCAACTTGTAGAGGATGGTAGCCCTCAAGGGGTTAACTTTGTCCTAAGCCAAAGAAGCTCTAGTTTAGCGTCCAATTCACCTCAGAGATAGGAGATACTGGGGCAGAATCAACTCTGTGTGACCCTGCCTGGAATACTTTAGAGACAGGGGGACACCTGGGCTGAGTCAACCCTATATGACCCTGCCAAGATTGTCCCAATCCTTCACTCCTTCCTCAGCCTTGTTAAGACACCACAAACATGAAAGAGATAAGGGAAAAAGCAGAACTAATTAAAGGAAGTAGAGTTAGATCATATGCTACCTTAGATTCCCATGACTGAGCTGTAACCTGCAATGGTGACAGTGCAAGAAATCTTGCCTTGGAAACCAGAAAAGGCATATAAGCCAAGCAAAGAATGGGGCTGAGGGTGTGTCCAATCTGTATGGGTCAAGGAAGTGCTTTCCAATGCCAGCAATAATCAATAAAGATTGTTTTCCTAAAATTTAGTCTGACATGGAAATAATCTCACCACTTCAAACTTATTGCCCTTAATATTTTAGCATGTGTATTTCTAATCACTAATTCATATTTTGTCATACTGCCACATCCTATACCTCATTTTCCACTGCCAAAGAATGCTAATTTCATTATTTATGTTTATGACAACTATCTATAATGTGACTGTGGATGAACTGACAGAGGTATGTGGATGAACTGAAGAGACCAGAGAAGTCAATGGAAAGTCAGAAGCAAAGCACTCCTGATACAGAAGGCAGGGTGCAGTAAAGCTGGCTGGGGAAGTACAAGATCCCAGGACAGTACCAAATAATTCCAGGACCCGTATGTGGAACTTCTTGTGAGCTCCTATGAGGTGGCACAGGGTATAGTATTTTATCCTCTTCTCTCTTATTTGGCCCATGTTTGTTCTATAGAACCACTTTCCCCTTACCTCTTCACCTCTCACTTTTCACTTTACTTTTTTTTTCTCTCCAACCATCATTTTTCAAATACACTTCTGTCAGCCTTTTGGGTTTGTCTCATCCAGTTCTTTTTTTTTTTTTTTTTTTTCAACAAATAATACACTGCATATATTCTTCTTAGTGGTTAATTGCTGTACAAGATGCGGACTTGTGATCCTATTTAC
>NW_004524931.1:819872-822516 GCF_000260255.1 Octodon degus
TCAATCCCCCAGCACCACATGCCAGCCAGCCCCGCCCCCTGGTGGGCTGAGCTGGCCACACACACACACACACACACACACACAATAAATAAATAAATAAAAATTAAAAAAAAAACAGCATATTAAATGGGGAAAAACTGAAAGCTTTCCCTCTAAAATCAGCAACAAGACAACACCCAAGATATCCACTATCACCACTCCAGTTCAACATAGTACTTGAAACACTAGCAAGAGCAATCAGGCAACCAGACATGGTGGTACACACCTGTAATCCCAACACTTGGGAGGCTGAGGTAGGAGAATCATTGTGGATTGGAGACCAGCCTGGGCCACAAAGTAAGCGCAAGGGAAGCTTGAGCTGCATAGACCTTGTCTCAAAAAGACCAAATAAATAAATAAGAGCAATCAGGCAAGAGAAAGAAATGAAAGGGATACAGATAGGAAAAGAAGTCAAATTATCACTATATATGATGGCATGGTACTTATAACGAAACCCGAAAATATCTACCAAAAATCCCTTAGAATTAATAACAAAATGAAGCAGGATACACAATCAACACAGAAAAATGAATAGCATTTTTGTACAACAATTAAACTCATGAGAAAGAAATTAGAAAAAATATATATCATTCATAATAGCACCAAGAAGGGCCGGTAAGATAGCTCAGTAGAATAAGTGCTTGCCTGGCAAGCAAATGGTCCAGAGTTCAATTCCCGGCACCACAAAAATAAATAAATAAATAAATAAATAAATCTCATAATAGCACCAAGAGGGCTGGTGAGATGGCTCAATGGTCTAAAGCACCTACTTAGAACAAGCTTAGCAAAGCACAGGGACCGTGGTTCAATCCCCCAGCACCACATGCCAGCCAGCCCCGCCCCCTGGTGGGCTGAGCTGCCCCCCCCCACAAATAAATAAAATTAAAAAAAAATAATAGCACCAAGAAAATGAAATACTCAGGAATTAACTTAATCAAGGAAATAAAAAATTTCTATAATGAAAACTATCAGGAGCCAGGGGCATATCTCAATGCTACAATGGCTGTCTGGAAGTGCAAGGTTCTAAGCTCAACTCTGGGTTAAAAAAAAGACCAACAGCACTTTTCACTGACCTGGAGAAAACTATGCTAAAATTCATATGGAACCTGAAGAGACCAAGAATAGCAAAACTAATCATGGATACCAAAACAAAGCAGGTGAAATCGTTATAATTACAAAGCTACAGTGATGTGCAGGGTGTGGTACACAGTTGTAATTCCAGCACTAGGGAGGCTGAGACAGGAGGATCACACAGTGAGCCCCTGGCTCAACAAGTAAACATCCCAAAAAGCTATAATGATAAAAACTTCATGGTACTGACACAAAAACAAACATGAAGCTAAATGGACAAGAATAAAGGATGCAGAAACAAGCTCAGCCACATTCAACTATTTGATCTTTGACCAAAGGGCCAAAGACATACACTGAAAGAAAGAGAATACGTTTAACAAATAGTACTGGGAAAACTGGCTTTCCATATGTAAAAGACTGAATCTAGATCTGTATCTCACACCATGTATTCAACTAAGATCAATATAGACCAAAGATCTAAATGTTCTTACTGGAAGATAAAATAGGTAAAACTTTTAAAAACACAGGCATAGTAAGGAACTTCTGAACTGAAATCCAGTTGCACAAGAAATAGTACCAAGCATCAACAAATGTGATCACATTAAATTAAAAACATCGCTGGCCATTACAGAAATGTAAATTAAAACAATACTGAGATTTCGTCTCAGTGGCCAGCATCAAGAAATAACACATGCTAGTGAGACTGGGAAAAAGGAACCCTTCTACATAGTTGGTAGGAATATAAATTAGTACAATCACCACAGAAATCGGTATGGAGATTCCTTAAAAAACCCACAAATTCCATTCCCCTCAGCTATTACACTTCTAGTTATCTTTCCTAAAGAGTTAAAGACATCCTATTACATGACACATGCACACCCATGTTTATAGCAGCATAATTCATAATAGCTACATTTTGGAAGCAGCCTATACACTGATCAACAGCTGAATGGATAAAAACAATGTGGCATTCACCTATAATGGAATACTACTCTATCAAAAAGAAAGATAAACTTGAGTCATTTGTAGGAAAATGGATGCACCTTAAGATCACAATGTTAAATGAAATAAAACAGAAATAAAGCAGAGAGTCAAATCTGATACACAAGCTTAAATATCAGATAACTCTTAGCAGTATATGAGAAATCCAAATTATAAATAAAGGGCAAAATAAAAGGTAACAGAAAGCAGAGAGACAGATATTTCTCACATGGGAAGGGAATCAAGAGATGGGTGGGAGTGGGCAGGGAAGAGAGAAAGGAATTAAGTTGTGTTCTATACAGTATCAACTCCACCCAAGGAATGTAAACATCATTTACTGCACAAATGAACTAATAAATTTAATCTTTGTAAGACAAAAAAACTGAATGTATATTATTACTGATTCTTTTATCAGACCACACTTGCCAGTCAAATGCTAACTAACCTTAGCATCTCTCACATGGTACAATCTTCTCAATTATACAAATGCAATTATACTTTGCCAATCAGAACTCTTGAACTCAGAAACTTTCTTTCTTTTTTTTTTTCTTTT
>NW_004524931.1:822616-823799 GCF_000260255.1 Octodon degus
TATCCCAACCACTTTGAATACACAGATACAAAATGGACATTCATCTGTATACCCCATTTTTTCTAAGTTCCGTTATTGAATATTATAGGTGTGTAAACTCATCCAATTCTTTGATCAAGGCAAGGACCTGGAATAAGCTGAACTGGTAAGACATCTCTAAAGAACTACCCAACAACACTTCCATCTGCAGCTGTGCTAAATCCCTACCATACATATCCACCCCAGTGTTACTGGGAAATGAGCAACTGAGCCCCAAGTCACAGTAATGAGCTACATCCCAGCATCTCCCTCCTGCCTTACTTTTTCAGACAAGGTCTCACAAAGTCACTAAGTGCGCAGGCTGGGGGTTGCACTTGCTGCCCTTCTGCCTCCACCTCCCAGAATGCTGGGATTACAGATGTGCATTATTATCACTCCTTACCCCTTTTCCCCTGCCCCACCTCGCCCAACCAGCAATTCCCAATGTCATTCTGAATTTCACACCTTCCCAGGGGGAAGTTATAGGACAAAATGTCACAGAGAAAGGACATTTCAAGTTTCCAATAGTACACAGACACAGACTCCTACAGCTGAATTGAACAAGCTCATGAAAAGTCAATAGCTGAAGCCAAACACAATGCTGAGGACTCATGGGAGGTTTCTCTTCGAGTTGACATAGAAACACAAATACAAACAATTCCTCTCTACAGAGCAAACAACCATCTTGTTTCCTGTGCTTCAACGCTATTGTATTTTAAACAACACAAATTCCTTGTGAATTGTTTTCTTACTGTTAAAAAAATAAGCACTAAATTGACAGATAAATGGAAAAACAAAAACAATCTATTCAAACACATAGTGCACCGCATTACCACAGTAGGACCAGTCACTAACAGCCATGCCAGTCAGAGTCTGGGAGAAGTAGATTGTTTTCTTCTCACTAGGATCATGTTAAATCTTTGACTCCATGTCTGTATTCCTCCTGGGGATTTCATAGATACATAAAACATATCTAATCTTTCCTCATAAAGTACTAAAGTGCTTCTAAGTGGAATGGAGCTAATCTAGGAAAGCAATTTTATTTTCTATTTTCCTCCCCTAATATCAGGAATAAAAATGATATATAAAAGCAAACAGATGGGCTGGAGATATGGCTCAGTGGTCTAAAGCACCTACTTAAAACAAGCTTGGCTAAAGCACAGGG
>NW_004524931.1:823899-828920 GCF_000260255.1 Octodon degus
TTTTTGTGGCACTGGGGATTGAACGCAGGCCCTCGTGCTTGCCAGGCAAGCGCTTATTCCACTGAGCCATCTCCCCGGCCCTTAGAAACTTTCTTTCAAAATGTCTTTTTTTGTTGTTTGCTTTTTCAGACAGGGTCTCATTATGTGGTTCAGGCTGGTTCTGAACTCACTATATAGACCAGTCTGGCTTTAAATCCACAACAATACTCCTGCTTTGGCCTCCCAAGTGCTGGGATTACAGGCAGGTGCCACCACACCTGGCTTAAAATGTCTTCTACCTTCTAAGGAATTTTTGTGGCAATTCCTTATTATTGCCAATAAAAAATCTTGGATTCAGCTTTCTTCCTGCTGCACCTGCCATCCTCCAGTAACTGCTGAAATGAGGGACACAGTGGAAAGAGGAAAAGTCAAGGAACGGGTACTAGGGGCTGGGGAGATGGCTCAGTAGAATAAGCGCTTCCCTGGCAAGCACAAGGGCCTGAGTTCAATCCCCGGTTCTGGCAAAAAAAAAAAAAAAAAAAAAGTAACAGGTACTGACCTCAAAGAAATGCCAACAAACTACCAGGACAAAACTGGAAGAGTCTACAGTGCTTCCCAGCACGCTGCTGACATCGTACACTATAAGTTAAGGGCAAGGAACTTGCCAAGAGGATGTATTAAGTATAGCAACCACTCTAAGTGCAGAGACAGTTTCCAGAAATGTGTCAAGGAAAATGATTTTTTAAAAAAGGATGCCAAAGAGAAAGGAATCTGGGTTCAACCAAAGCACCTGGCTGCCCTCGGTGAGAACCAGTGGGAAGGAGCCTAAGTCACTGGGTCCTGTTCCTTATGGGGGGGGGGGGGCGCTCTGCCAGTTGCAGATACACAATTAGCAGCTAAGGTGATCTACACCCTCCTTAAAGATAAAACATCATCCTGAATTCTAAGGATGATTTTCTTACTTGTTGAGGTGTGTGGTGCCCTCACATCAGAGAAACAAATACCTGGAGCAGATTTGCACTGCATGTGGTCAGCTGTGTCAGGTCTCTACTTGATATTAAGGTTCTTTTTGCTGAAAGATGTGATGTATTTATTTGCTTAGCATTTGGAAGACCTTACATTAAAAGATAAACTCTCCAAGGCAAAGTAAATGAGTAGGTATTTCTCTCTATACAAAGTATAATTGAAAAGCTTAGTGAATGTTTAGGTTAAAACAATATTTCTTACAGTAAAGGACATATTGGCATTCACCCCCCTCAAAATACTCCTCACTCTGAGCACATTATTTGTATCCCATTATTCTTACCCTTCTGGAAGCAGGTCTAAAAGTCCTCTTTCCTATCTTTCATTACACTGGCACGAGTGCCTGGATGTCCTGCATCAATGCTTACCCTTCATAGTCACTCTGACTTTGGGGAAGAGCCGGAAGTTGCATGTGGCCAGGTGCAATGAATACAGTAGATGAAGACACACCATGTTTTTAGAGGCTGCCTTTCCTTTGGAAGGCACTCAGCAGCAGATTTGTTTTTTTAATCATACCTCATAAAAACACTCATCAGAGAGGACTTCCAGAACTGATTCAGTGACAGGATGCTAGCATGGTGGCACAGATCTGTTATCTTCCTTCAACTCAGAAAGATCCTCCTGCCTCAGCCTTCCAAGTGCTAGGAGTCCAGGTATGTGCCACCACACCTGCCCTACAGCATTATTAACAACAACAAAGATAGTGCAATCAAACTACAAGGCCAATGACAAATGAATTTGAAAGAAAACATGGCATAGTCATACAGCAGAATACTACTCACAATAAAAGGTAATAATGTACTGACAAGTTTAACACATAACAGAAAGGTAAACTTCAAACATTTTGTTAACTCAAAGAAGGCAGTCACCAAATACCACATATTACGATTCCATTTATATGAACATACAGAAGAGGCAAATCCATATAGACAGGAGCAGACTGCTTACTGCCCCAGGAAGTGGTAGGTTTACTGGGGAGAGGGCTGATGAAAATGTTCTAAGACTAGATTTCAGTGGCATCACGTAACTCTGCAAATACACAAAGGACTAGTGAATTGCACACTTAAGACAAGTAAACTTGACAGTATGTGTATTGTCTCAATATAGCTTAAAGAGTCAGTGTTTTTTATTTTACTTTCATTATATAAATGCAAGTGGGAGAAAGAGATCTGTGATGTCTACAAAATACACTTCCAGGACATACACAAATGTTAACAACAGTTAACATAAAACTAGGGTATCAAAAATATATTACTCAGGAGCCGGGGAGATGGCTCAGTAGAAAAAGTGCTTGCCTGGCAAGCACAACGGTCTGAGTTTAATCCCCAGTTCTGCCAAAAAATTAAAATAAAAAATATAAAAATTCAAGGATGGCTTAAAAATATATTACTCAAAAGGAGGCATTTTTGAAAGTTAAAAAATACCAGGATAGAAGTTAAAAACAAAAAGTGAAGAGGTGATGGTATAGCTCAGCAGACTAAGGGCTTGCTTAGGTAAGCACAGGGGCCAGGGTTCGACTGCTGGTATGGCACGCTGAGCCAGCAATGGAGTCTGGGTGAGCGTGGTTGCGCGTGCTTGTAATCCCAGCATTAGGGAGGCAGAAATCGGGAAGATCACTATGAGGCTGAGCTGCATAGTGAGACCCTGTACACACACACAAACAAACAAAAAAAAAAAAGTGAAGAGGGAGGTACCAGGGATTGTGTAATTTCTTTAAAAAACAAAACAAAACAAAACAAAAAATACATATAAAGAAAGAGAAAAGGCTGGAGATGTAGTTCAGCATGAAAGTCCTAGGTTCAGTCTCCAGTGCTGCAAAACAAAAACAGAACATTCGTCTTTATGTGGGTTCTATACCAGTAGTTTGGACGTTTAGTGTCCCCCAAAGGCCCAGGTGTTAAAGGTTTCGTCCCTCAGCATTGTTCTATTAGGAGGTGGGTAGACCTTTAAAAAGTAGACTTTCACCTCTGTGCAGTTGCATACATTTAATCCTAGCACTTTGGGAGACTGAAGGAAGGGGATCGTAAGTTTCAAGTCTTACCCAGTCAACTGAGAACCTCTCTTGGAATAAAGATACAAAAGGGGCAAGGGATGCAGCTCAACGGCAGAGTACCTATAGCTTTGATCCTCAATACTACCAAAAACCAGAGGTCTTGTGGGAGCCTGCAGGTCAGTGGGGGCATGCCTTCCAAGGGGCAGGTGGGAGCCCAGGCCACTCTTCTTTCTTCTGTAGTATCCTTGCTGTGAGGCAAGCAGCCCTGCCCTGCCATGTGCTCTCACTAGAGTAAGCTGCCTTGCCACAGGGCCAAAACATTTATGCTAATTGTCTACGGAAACCTCTGATATGGGAGCCAAAACAAACCTTTTCTCTTTGCAGCTAATGGTCTCAGGGACTATAGCCATGGAAAGCTGGTTAACATAATGAGGTGCCACAGGCTGAATTCCTAACACGTCTGTACTAGCCAGAGAGGGTATTCCATGCTCCATATGAAACTGGAAAAAGGAAGGAGAAGACAGTCCCTGGAGATCTACAGCAGAAGTCCCCAGATCCCAGGACACAGACTGGTACCTGTCTGGAGGCTGTCAAGAGTCAGGCAGCCCAGGAGGAGGCAAGCAGCTGTACTTACCCAATGTCCATCACTGGAATCACTCTTGATCTACATCCCCTCAAGCCAGGGCAGCCCTGGTTTGTCATGGAAGCTAAGCCCTACTATGACCTGTGCATGAGGTAACCAGGTTGCAAGCTCCTATGAATTGTCCCAAAACAGTCCCACCCCCAACCCCAAAGAAGAATTGTCTTCTGGGAAATAAGTCCCTCAGTGCAGAGAAGTCTGGTTCACTGATGCATCAAGCAATATACCTTTTTGTATGTGAAAAAAAATTCACTATGCACATTTTTACTGTTATTTCGCTCTTGAGTTCCACTATGCATGTGTATCTACCTGGCTTGACTAACTTCACGTTTGCTTATTTTCTGCTATAGAGAAATCTTCAACAAGAGATGATTAGGCTGAACTGCTTCTTCTTTACTGGAGCTGGGGCTGGAGCCAGGGCTTATCCCTTTCTAGGCAAGCATTTTACTCACTAAGCTTCTCACCCCTAGCCCTAAATTGCTTTTTCTTTGGAGACAGGGTCTTAGTGTGTAGTCCAGGCTGGCCTTCAATTTTTATCAATCCTCCTACCTCAGCCTCCCTAGTGCCAGGATTACAGGTGTACACCATGCCCTATCCCAGCCCTGAGCTCTACTATGAAACAACACAAAGCACCTGGTCCTCAGAGAGTTTAATCAACCTGAACACTTTGAAAAGCCCATGGGAACAGCTCAGCATCATGGTTTTTGCTGAAATCAGGCTGGCCATGAGCTCATTGTATAGCTGAGGCTGGCCTCGAATTTACTGCTATCCCCTGCCTCTGCCTCCTCAGTGCGGGGATTACAGGCTTGAGCTGGATTACCACTACATCCAGCTCCTGCTGCCTGTGTTCATATCACCCCTGTGAGGTAAGAATGGGTCTTGTCTGTTAATTTGTTTGTACAGTATTGGAGACTGAACCCAGAAGGCGCTGTGTCACTCACTCCTCCAGCCCTTATTCTAAGACAGTGTCAGTTGCCCAGGCTGACAGAGAATTTTGAACCTCCTGCCTCAGCCTCCCAAGTAGCTGGAATTACAAGTGTGCACCACCACTACTGGTAGTTTTCACATTTTCTTTCTTTCTTTTTTTTTTTTTCAAAGTTTTATTGATAAACATATAGCAATGAGATAGTTTCAAATCAAATCGAAAGTACAGTTTCAATAGTTTTCACATTTTAAAAGAAAAAAAAATCAGGAGAGTGTTTTGGGACATGTCAAAATTATATGAAATTCAGATTCCAGTGTTCATGAGTGAAATCCTATTTACTTATGTGTTATCTTTGGCTTCTTTTGTGCTGCTGCAGCAAAGCTGAGTAGCTGGGGGCTGGTGAGATGGCTCAGTGGTCTAAAGCACCTACTTAGAACAAGCTTAGCAAAGCACAGGGACCG
>NW_004524931.1:829020-835651 GCF_000260255.1 Octodon degus
AAAAAAAAAAAAGTAAACAGAAAGCCAGTCAACTCTAGAAAGGAATAAACACAAGTCTAGTATTTGTAGCCAGACTACTCAGATGTGCTGATCAGGGACCTCTATTTAATAGCTTGGGCCAGGCATGGTGCCACATGCCTATAATCCCAGTACTTGAGAGGCCGAGGGAGGACTGTTGTGAGTTCAAGACCAGCCTGGGTGACAAAGTGAGCTTAAGGCCAACCTGAACTGCATAGTGAGACCCTGTCTCAAAAAGACAGAAAAAAAAAAGTTTGGCCAAGTTTTTGTTGCTATTGTTCTGTTTTGTTTTTGAGACAGTGCCTTCAGGGTCTTGCTATGTGTTAGGAACCAAGATTTATAAATGTCTTACTCTCTCCTTACCTTGCCTGTCTTAGGTCCTCACAATTAGACCCCTCCAAACTGAAGAGTAAAAGCTTTGACAGATGAGTCTATTCAAACAGGAAAGCCTCCTCACTCGGCCTGAGAAACTAAAAGCTGGCTCTCTTCCTTTGCTCATGGTCAAATGGCCTTCTGGTCCCTGACCAGGTTGCACCCAGCCTGAAATAACGATATTGTTGTTTGCATCAATCATGCCTGTCCTAGTGGTCTTGGTCCCTCCTTGGGGTCTAGCCTTACAGTAGGCTGTTTTGGGAATGTGGAAATTACCTTCCTTTCTCAGTGAAATTAGCACCCAGATGTAGGGATGGATCTTGGCTTGTTTCCTTTATGAAACTTGCCCATTCTGACACAGCCTCTATGCTGTTCCAGAAACAGCACCCTATGCCCTCCCCTACATTGGATAATAAGTAGTGGTTAGCTTGGAATATCTCTGTCCATCCTGAGGCACTGACCTCCTAGCTCCCTATCACATTTATTAAATTTGTCTGTTTTTTAAAATATTTTATCCTTTCTTGTATCCTTTATACAGGCAGTTGCGTACTTGGCCAGGCTCCTGATGGCTATGTAGTTCGGGCTGGCCTTGACCTTACATGTCGCCTAGGCTAGAGTTGAACTCAGGGTGATCCTCCTGCCTCAACTTCCTGAGTGCTAGAATTACAGGCATACGCCACCATGTCTGACTAACCTGCACAAATTTATCTAGTCACTGTCTGTTTTAGTTTCTCATGCAACTTGAATACAATAACGCTTCCTATGATTACAGAAAATTTAATTGAGTTAACAAACATAAGATGTGGTACCAGGCACACAGTCCACATTAAATCTTTTACAATTTCTGAATCTCTATCTTGGCTATATACTATGAACCAGTTGAAGGTGTGTGTGTGTTTAATGTATTTAGTACAGGGTCTACAAGGTCTCACTACACAGATTGTACTTGTATTGATCCTCCTGTTTTCAGGCCTCCCAAGTGCTGGGATTACAGGTGTGCACCACCACACCTAGTCTCAATTGCTGTCTCATCATGCCGCAGAGGCGGGGCTGGCACAGTACTCTGGGGATTGAACCCAGTCCCTGGTAGGCCCTTAAATTAATGTTAATGTGCAAAATATTGTAGACAGCTAAGTTAGAAATATTATAGACAAGGGCCAGGGAGATAGCTCAGCAGACTAAGCACCTGCTTAGGGAAGAGCAGGGACCAAGGTTTGATCCCCATACTACCTGCCTGGGCGGCCCAACCCCAGGTTATGCTGAGACAGCCAAAGAGACCAGGTGTGGTGGTGCATGCCTGTAATCTCAGCACTGAGGAGGCTGAAAATAGGAGATCACCGTGAGTCTGAGCTGCATAGTGAGCCTCTGATGTAAAGCGCCGGCCAGATAGCTCAGCAGACTAAAGCGGCTGCTTGGGCAGAGTACAGTGGCCAGGGTTCAATCCCCAGTGTGCTGTGCTGGCTCCACCCTCCAGGACATGATGAGACAGCAATTGAGACTGAGCATGGTGGTACACCCCTGCAATCCCAACATTTGGGAGGCTGAAAAGAGAAGGATCACTACAAGTCCGATCTGTGTAGTGAGACCCTATACTAAATACATAAATTAGCTTCCCAAGTGCTAGGATTATATGCATATGCCACCATGCCTGACCTATATTTTTTCTTAAATAATGTACATCTAGTAGATTCAAAAAGCAAAAAGGGGGGCTGGTGAGATGGCTCAGTGGTCTAAAGCACCTACTTAGAACAAGCTTGGCAAAACAGAGAGACCACAGTTCAATCCCCCAGCACCACATGCCAGCCAGCCCCGCCCCCTGGTGGGCTGAGCTGGCCACACACACACACACACACACAAATTAAAAAAAAAAAAAGCAAAAAGGTAACTTATCAAGGAGCAAGGGAACTTTATCCTGTAACTCCCACAGGACTTATAGACCTTTTTTATGAAGCAAAAATATACCACTAATACACAAATCCTGTTCTCTTTTGTCCTTCAGCCCAATCTTCCCAGAGCATCCAGAGTTTTATTACATATTTGCAGTAAGTAAAAACCCAACTGTATATAATTATATCATAATTGTACTTTTTAGCGTATTTTTTTAAATATTAAAAAGAAAACATCTCAAACACAAATGCAAATTTGTACTCAGAAATTCATTTTTAGGTAACTTCACAGAATTAATTTTTTTTATGGCACAAAAATAGTTCAAAAGAAATCTAACCCTGGCACCTAATAATTTACCTTGCTACCAGTGCCAGCCTAAGCCCCTCTGTCCTCATCCACCTGGACAGAGTCGGCAAAGGAGGGACTGTTCTCTGGTTCCACCAGCTCACAGAGTAGACAGGAAATGAACATTTGGGTGGAGTTCCAGACCCAGGATGGGGGGGGCAGGGAGTAGGGCAATGCCTGAGAGAGCCACAGTCCGTGGTGGGTGGGACAAGATGGGGAAATCTATGTACGCGGCTCAGGAGAAGGTAGGTGTGTGTGCTTTGGTGCAAATCCTGGTCCTGAAGATGGGGGCGGGGGGAGCAAGATGGGCACAGTTTCAGGAAGGGTAGACCCTGCTAGTGCAGGGAAGCCCCTCCTCATGAGTTCAAAATCTGCCACCTCCCAGCCTTCTCAGCTGTCTCCTGCAGCTGGGGAGGGGACCACCAGCTGGCCAGGGCCTCAGAGAACCCCAGGAAAGGGCAGGAAGGCAGGTGAGGATGGGGTTGGAAGGAAGAAATTGGGGTGAGCCAGGGAGGATCTGGGCAGATCCTTGGGGGGAAACTGGGAGGGCAAGGAGGATAGAAGACCACTGGAGCTGAGGTGGCTGCTGCTCTCGGGGGGAGGTGGTGACACTTCGGTTTGGGGAGGGCTCAGTCTGTGTCGCAGAGGCAGCCCTGGTGGCCTTGCCCCTCAAGATATTGATGACCCTGTGGCTGTGCGCCACCATGAGTGGCTTGTCATTGTGACAGTTCTTGAGGCCACTGTCAGACCGCTGCGGACCAGGGTGCGCAAGAGAGGCAGGAGCCTGCGACCCGAGGCAGAGTGCAGCGCCGAGCTGCCCAAGTACATCTGCGCATTCACGTTGGCGCCATGCTGCAGGGGTAAGGTGGGGATCAGGAGCTGCGAGGCCCGGCAGGGACGCGCTGGGGGCAGGGTCCTGGGTCTACACTGCGTCTGGGCATGGGATGGGAGGAGGACAGTGCAGGAGCTGCTCCCACTGGCAACAGGAGCTGCAACATGCTGAGGCTGTCGTTTTCTACGGCGTGGATGAGCAGGGAGCGGCCACTCTTTATGTCCTGCGGTAGGAAGGACAGGTCTTTTTAGTTTCTCCAACTCCTGCCCCCAAATCGGTGGGCCGAATTCCATTGGCTTTGTCCACACTTTCTGGTCAGAATTAATGTTTCTATGTTAATTAATTTACCTCAAAATATGATTCGGAAGCACTGTTTGTTTATAGCAAAAGCTTCTGACCCTGATGTTTATTCAAAAGGAACTGGCTCAAGTGTAGCATATCCACACAATCCAGCACCATGTAGCTATTTTTAAAAAGCTCTGACAATAATACAAAAGAGAAATACAGGGGTACTGATTGTGGAAAGATCTAGTCATTTCATTAGCAAGGAAAGAGTAAGGTACAGAACACTGCAGAGCAGCATTTGCTATCATTTATGTAAGGAAAAATACATGAAAATATAATTATATTTGAAATGCAGAGGATATCTTTGGGAAGATACACAAGAAATAAGCACCAGTGTTGCCTGAAGGAGGAAACATAAACAGGGAACAAGGAGAGCTAAAAAGCATTATTTTAATTATATACCCTTTTGAACCATTTGAATTATAAACCATGCAAATGTGTCTTTAAAAATACATTGAAACTTAGTGGTAGAATGAATATTTACATATGCAAGGCCCTGGGCTTCATGCCCAGTTCCCCCAAATTTTAAAATATATATGGTCAAGCGTAGGCTGCAAAGTGAGCTCAAGGCCAGCCTGAACTGCACAGTGAGACCTTGTCTCAAAAAAGACAAAAAGGGGCAAAGCTCAGTAGTAGAGGGCTTAGTATGTATGAGACCCTGGTTTTGAACCTAGTGCTAAAAAAAAGCTACAAATGGCTGAAACCAATCTAAGAGCTAGCAGTGTCTCTTTATATCTTAAATCAACTGGGTATCTGAACCACAAGCAAACCCATCAAAGCTCTGCTATTACACATGCTCACTAGAGACACCAGAAAACTTTCAGACAGTTAAATTTTAAAATTAAAACACCAGTAAATTTTGTCAATTACTTTAAAATTGGAAATCTGAAACAAGCTAGACGTGATGGAACTTGCTTGTAATCCCAGCACTCTGGAAGGCTGAGGCACAATGATTGCCAAATTCAAGCCTGGCCTAGACAACCTGGCAACTCAGCAAGACCCTGCCTCAAAATAAAAAATAAAAAAGGGGCTGAGATGGAGCTCGGTGCAAAGGCTCTGGCTTCAATCTCCAGTACTGCCAAAAGAACAAAAAAGAAAAAGAAAAAAAAAAATCTAAAATTGGTGCCACTGTCACTGTTAATATCTGCAGGACAAACTCAGGAAGGCCTTGTTCTCGGGGGAGTAGGCCACCTCCCCAGGGCCAGTGCAGGCACACAGGTAACAGCTCACTTTTCCACCTCACCCCAGTCCCACATCAGTGTCTTCTGCCATGCTGCTGGGTCAGGAGGTGAAAGACTCTTCTGGGATTCTTCTTGTTTTTACTACAACAGCGCCATTTCCAAAACAATGCCTCTGCCAAACTCTTCAGTGCCATACTGGTACTTTAAGTCATGACTTGGAAACAATACTTGTGAGAGGCAAAAGAAAAGCAAAATTACAAAAAAAAAAAAGAATGTCAGTATTTTTAGTATACTTAACATTGCTGAATGGCACATGGTTGCTAGAACACAGAAGATGCAATGTTTAATCAAGTTTTAAAATTGAGTGGAACAAAATTCCTCCTACTTAAGTCTTAAGGGATATTATGGCTCATCATTCTTCACTTTCACTTTGTAAAGTAGGCAAAAATTAAATATTATTATTCTCACTTTTTAGCTATAGAGGTGTGGAAAATAACAATGATAAAATTAGAATGAGAATGAAGAAATTTATCATGAAATGTTCAAATTCCCAGTCAGAAAGGTCCCTGATTATGTTGGCTAATTACAAGGAATAATTTCAGCAGAGAATGCTATAAGTCTAAAATTAGTATTTTATTTTTGGGTGTTAGGGACTGAAAAAAAAAATTCAAAGAAAAAGTCGATAACTGTGCAAGCTTTTTTGTTTTTAAATCCTAGACAAACATTAACAGTACTGGCTCTATTAGCTATACTATGGTATACTATACTACGGTTACTATGGTCAGCTATTAGAAAAGCAACTCTCGGCTGGTGTATGGTGAAACATACCTTTAATCCTGGCATTCTAGGAGTCTGAGGCAAGAAGATCATAAGTTCAAATCCCATACCGGACAATTTGGTAAGATTCTGCCTTGAAATAAAAAAATATAAAGGGCTCTTTTTTTTTCTTTCGGAACCGAGGATTGAACTCAGGCCCTTGCACTTGCCGGGGAAGCGCTTATTCCACTGAGCTATCTCCCCAGCCCAATACTATATAAAAATATAGCCAGGCGTGGTGACATACCCCTGTAATCCCAGCCCTTGAGAGGCTGAAGCAGGAGGAGTGTTGCAAATTCCAGACAAGCCTTGGCTGCAAAGTGAGCTCAAGGCCACCCTGAACCATATAGTAAAACCCTGTCTCAAAAAAATGAGGCGCAGGGAGATAGCTCAGTAGAATAGGTGCTTGCCTGGCGAACGCAAGGGCCTGAGTTCAATCCCCAGTTCCACCAAAAAGAAAAAAAAAGAGAGAGACAAAAAATATATATACATATATATGTATACACACACACACACACACACACACACACACACACACACACATATATGCGCTCAGTGCAGATGGGCTAGGTTTAATCTCCAATACCAAATAAATAAACAAATAAATAAAATTTCTAGATGCAATCAACCTAGTTGTTGAAATGATAAGAGTCTTCTACTAAACATAAATGACCAGATAGAAACATAAGAGGGGCCAGGAATGTAGTTCAGCCTGCCTGTCAAATACAAGGTCTTGAGTTCAATTCCTTGTACAAAAAATAATTAAATATCTATCAAGAGTTCCACCCGGGGCTGGTGAGATGGCTCAGTGGTCTAAAGCACCTACTTAGAACAA
>NW_004524931.1:846941-852812 GCF_000260255.1 Octodon degus
CAAGCTTAGCAAAGCACAGGGACCGTGGTTCAATCCCCCAGCACCACATGCCAGCCAGCCCCGCCCCCTGGTGGGCTGAGCTGGACACACACACACACAAATAAATAAATAAATAAAATTTAAAAAAAAAAGCTGAGTAGCTGCAGCAGAGACTGCAGGGCACACAAAACCTAAAATATTTGCAATGTGGTCCTTTACAGAAAAAGCCTCTTTATCTGTGGCTTAGGATGCAGCAACTTAAACCAAGGGGCACACTTGCTCAGAGAGGCACGAAGGCACCTTCCACAGGACAGGACCTCACAGCCTCGCATTTCCTCAAAGTAACAAGAATGACAACTGACAAGGTTATTCTGAAGTTAAGCATAAGGTGAGAGTTAAGTGAGACTCAGCTCAGAGTTAAGTACTCAATAAGCAGCAACTGCTGCTAGTATGTAAGATTGCTACTCTATATTAGTCTTCAAAAAAAACCAAAAACTGTTTTACCTTAATCATGTCTTCATTGACAAGATTGTAATCACATTACCATGATATTATGACCTTTCAAAACTTTCAGTGGAGGCTGGAGGTTGCGGCTCAGTGGTAGAGTCCTTGCCTAGGCAGGCACAAGGCCCTGAGTTCTAGCTCCAGCACCAAAACAAACAAAATTTCTCTGTAATATTTCTGTGTTGGAAACTCAAATATTGCCTTAAAAACATCTCAATTTTATTGCTACTAAAACATTAAAATATGTTGTTATGGGCTCAGGGAGATAGCTCTCAGTAGAATAAGTGCTTGCCTGGCAAGCACAGGGTCCTGAGTTCAATTCCCAGTACTGCAATCAATCAATCCATCAATCAATAAAAAAAAAAAAAAGCTTTTACTTTGCCAGCTGAAATACTGTTCCACTTAGTAAATATTGACTATGAAGTGCCGGAAATACCATTATATAGATACTAATTTCTCTGTCTCAGGACTACAAGGTAGGTGCTATGATCCCATTGTTAAGAGGAGGTACCAAACTCAGAGATAAGCAACATGCCCAAAGTCACAGTTTATCAGAGAAGGAGCTGAAACTCAACCACGTCTCACTCCCTTCTACCCCCACATGCTAAACTGAACAACGTATTGCTATGGTCAGCACAAAATCAAGGACTTCATCACAATGGTATTTCAATAAACACATTAAGAATTTTTTCATTCAAAATGTCATCTTGGGCTGGGAAGATAGCTCTGCGGTCTAAGTGCCTGCCAGGCAAGTGCAAGGACCTGGGTTTGATGCCTGTTACTGCACACCACACCAGAAACCAAGTGTGGTGGTACACACCTGTACTCCCAGCACTGGGGAGGTGAGACAGGAGGATCACTATGAGTCCAAGCTGCATAACGAGACCCTGTATCAAACAAATAAAATTTGTTTTATCTATAAAATGTTAGTTCATCTGCTCTTTTTTTTTTTTTTTTTTTTATTTTTTTTTTTATTTTTATTTATTTGAGAGAGAGAGAGAGAGAGAGAGAGAGAGAGAGAGAGAGTGTGTGGTGTGTGTGTGTGGCCAGCTCAGCCCACCAGGGGGCGGGGCTGGCTGGCATGTGGTGCTGGGGGATTGAACCGTGGTCCCTGATGCTTTGCCAAGCTTGATTCTAAGTAGGTGCCTTAGACCACTGAGCCATCTCTCCAGCCCCTCATCTGCTCTTTTTAAACCAGTGAGTAAATTTCAAAAAATCCTGTGGGGCTGGAGAGTCGCTCAGCAGTACAGCAGATGCTTAGGCCAGGCCAGGCCCTGGGTTCCATCCCTAGCACCTGGTAATCATCAGAATTTGTGTTTAAATGCATAACAGTTTCAAGCAAATGTGGCAACAGCTACTAGTAAAGTGTTAAGTCAACTGACACACAAGCTTACCTTGTCTAAAGCTTAAATTTCAGTATTGAAGAAGCCATATTTTTATGCATATTGAGACACCAAAAATATGTGGTAAACAAGCATAAATATCAAATTAGAGCCAGGTGTGGTGGTGTACACCTATAATTCCAAATCTTGTGAGAAAGTAAAAAGAATGAGACAAGTTATATACATGTACCAAGTCTGCATGATAAATGTGATCATTATGTACTGTAAATATGTACTAATAAAAAAGTATCTCTCACCCTGTACAAAAATCAATTCAACATGGTTCAAAGGCCTAGTTATAAGATCTGAAACAACACAGGGATGGTGGCACATACCTATAATTCCAATACTCTGGAGCCTGAGGCAGAAATATCACAAATTCAAGCACAACCTGAGCAACCTCACGGTTTAGTAAGACTGTCTCAAAATAAGCTGGTAAATAGCTTAGCATTGGGTTCAGTCCCTAGCACCACCAAGCAAACAAACAAATCTGAAATTTTAAAACTGCTAGAAGAAAACACAAGAACTAGATATGCCTGTAATTCCAGCACTCAGGAGGCACTCACAAGGCTGAGGCAGGCGGTTCACTATTTTGAGGAGCGCACAAGCTGTGAGGTCAGAGAGAGCTTCAAGGTCTGCCTGGACTATGTAGTGAGACCCTAACTCAAAAACCAAAACAAATAAACAAAAAATAAAGGGAAATACTTGAAGCAACAGGCAAAAGCAAAGACTTCCTGAATAGAACTCCTAAATCAACAAATGGGGAACAGTATAAAATCAGTTTCTGCAGAGAAGCCCAAAGTATAAATAATTTAAAGAATAAAATAGGTAAAAGACAGCAGGAAACAGGGAGAGATCCTTTGCAAATGGGAAGGGGGTAAAGGAAGGGGAGAAGAAGGGGAGTAAAAATTAAGATGTGTTACATACATGTGCCCACTACTCCACCATAAATGTGTACCACTATGTTAATGTGCTAATAAAAATAAAATGTAGGCCAGGCATGGTGGCATACGCCTGCAATCCCAGCACTTGGGAGGCTGAGGTAGGAGGATTGTTGAGAGTTTGAGACTAGCCTGGGCTACAAAGTGAGCTCAAGGTCAACTTGAGCTGCATAGCAAGACTTGGTCTCCAAAAGATAAAAATAATAGTAATAATAATAATAAAATTTAAAAGAAAAAATAAAATAAACCAGGTATGGAGGCACATGCCTATAATCCCAGTACTGGGGAGGCTGAGGTGGGAAGATCAATGTGAGTTCAAGGCCTGAAATGCATAGTGAAATCCTGTCTCAGAACAAAAAACGGGCTGGGGATATAGCTCGGTGGCATAAGCACCTGCCTGGCAAGTGCAAGGTCCTGAGTACAATTCCTGGTACTGAAAAAAAAAAAAAAAAAAAGAAAGAAAGAAAGAAAAGAAATCTGCCTCACAGTATGACAGTCACATAATTCAAAGTAAAAAACGGGGAAATCTGAAAAGTCAGATGCTATCCTCATGTCAAAATGTATTAATAGGGGCTGGGGAGATGGCTCAGTAGAATAAGTGCTTGCCTGGCAAGCGCAAGGCCCTGAGTTCAATCCCTAGTTCCGAAAAAAAAAAAAAAAAAAAAATGTATTAACACTGAAAGCCAGGCATGGTGGCTCAACCTGTAAACCCAGCACTCAGGAGGCTGAGGCAGGAGGATCTTTGTAAGTTCAAGACCAGCCTGGGCTACAAAGTGAGCTCAAGGTCAGCCTGAACTGCATAGTGAGACCCTGTCTCAAAAGGACCAAAAAGAAAAGTATTAACACTGGAATCTCCTTCACTGTATTCCATCCTAAACATGAAATACAGGAGGGTCGGCACGATAGCTCAGCGGACTAAGCACCTGCTTAGGCAGACACAGGGACTAAGGTTTAATCCTCAGCCCCAGATGTGCCACCCCTCTACCCCATCCCCACTCACGCACTGAGTGGGGAGGCTGAAAACAGGAAGGTCAGGAGGAGTCTGAGCTGCCTAATGAGACCTTACAACAAATACATAAAAGGTAAAATAAAATAAACCCATGAAATACAAAACCCAAACCTAACAAAGAACAGACATTCCTTCTTAGCAACCAGTTACACAGTGACAGAAACTGTACTAACATTACCTAGGGCAGGAGAAACAGTGACTCACACATTCCATTATATGTCAGTTTAAAAATTTATAAAGAGCGGGTCTGTTTGGGAAGAAAACGGGGTTTAAAAATGTAAAAGCCAGATGTGATGTCACATGCCTGTAGTTCCAGCACTCTGGGAGGGTGAGCACGAAGATCACAAGTTCAATCCAGCCTGGGCAATTTAGCAACTTAAACAAGACACTGTCTCAGAATAAAAAAGGTCTGGAGATGTAACTCAGCGCAATCATCCTGGATACAACCTCCAGTACCAACAACATCTCACAATTTTAAAATTATACTTTTAAGCTTTGGGTCCAATAAATAAACAACCATTTTGCCTTCTGGCCCCAATTTCAAAGTCAATTCCATTGTTTTTCCTCAAAATCATGAATCATACATATCAAACTTTTCTGCACTTATGAAATTCATTCCATTAAAAACTGAGTGCTACAGGGACCGCGGTTCAATCCCCCAGCACCACATGCCAGCCAGCCCCGCCTCCTGGTGGGCTGAGCTGGCCACACACACACAAAAATATAAATAAATAAATAAATAAATAAATAAACAAATAAAAAAACTGAGTGCTAGCTGGGGATCTGGCTCAACGGTAGAATGCTTGCCTAGCAAGCTGGAAGCTCTGGGTTCGGTCCTCAGCACCAAAAACCAAACAAAAAACAAAAACACTGAGTGCTTATAACAGGACAAACATCCTCTGAATCCAACAAGAGGGGCTGGGGAGATGGTTGGGGCTGGGGAGATGGCTCAGTAGAACAAGAGCTTGCGTAGCAAGCACAAGAGCCTAAATTCAATCCCCGGTTCTGAAAAAAAAAATGAATTCAACAAGAGATGCTGTACACTAACCTCACCCAGTATTTCCATAGTGATACTTACATAGGTTTTTGTCTCAATTTGGAAAAAGCACAGTGAGTGAATTTCACAGAGCTCAGCTACCACGTAATGGGACCTTGATAAAAGAGGAAAATGGGTGTTCTTTATCCCAACACTTTCTTTGTGATTTTTAAAATGGATAATCCCAGCACTCTGGGAGCCTGAGTTGGTGAGATCTTAAATTCCAGTTCTGCCTAACAACTCAATGAGACAGTCTCAAAGTTTAAAACAGGAGTGGCAATGTAACTATGCAAAGGTCTGGTTCAATTCCCAGGACTTAAAAAGGGGGGAGAGTTACAACAGTTTACAACTGTTTAAATAACAGACTAAATCTTTACAGGCCAATGCTTTAGTGGGCATAGCAATGAAATAAAGAGCTAATACTGCTGCGGCATGAGATTTAAATCCTCATCGAATGCCAAGGTTTTCATCAATGATTCACTGGGCTCCCCATTAACTTTTCACCAATCTCCAGAATGAGAAACAGACAGGCTGAGATTTCGAGCGATTCTTTTTCCTTTCGGAGGGAGCAGAAAAAGAAAGCACAGAGGAGAGAAAAAGGGGTAAGAAACATTCAAAAGTAAGACAAACCATCCTGAGTAAGAGACATTACTAAGAGACAACTACTGAGCTGAAGTGGGGACCCACAGCCTCCTTAGATTCCAGGAGGATCACAAATTTGAGCCCATCATGAACAATTTACTGAGTTAGCCAGACACTGTTTCAAATCAAAACATCAAAAGGTCAGGGGATGTGGGTCAGGGCGAAGGCCAAAACATTGGAAAACAGAAAGAAAACTAGTCTGCCACTGTCAGCCCCGCGCCTCCTCCCGATCCCCACCACCCGCCGCCAGCGAGGGCCCGGGCACAGGCGAGTGCGCCGCAGCACAGCCTCCGCGGCCCAGCGGCGGCGGCACGCGGCCAGGGCTGTGCCTCCCGCGAGGAAAACCCGCGGGGCGGTGCGTGAGGGCAGTCCGACGCA
>NW_004524931.1:853682-864891 GCF_000260255.1 Octodon degus
GCGCACTCTTGTTTCCAATAAGCCCTGTCCTCACTCCCAGAATTGCTCTAACAGCATATAGCCTTATTAGTCCCTGAGGAGCTTCCTTTTCTTTCTTTTTTTTTTTTTTTTTTTTTTGGCGGAACCGGGGATTGAACTCAGGCCCTTGCGCTTGCCAGGGAAGCACGCCATTTCCCAGGCCTCTGAGGAGCTTCCTGATCGAAGTTACTGCAGTAGAATCCACAGCATTCTGAGGTCAAAGTTTCCAAATCGGTTTTGAATCTAAAAGTTTTTCTAGGACTCTAGTGAGCACAAATTAGAGCAGAGCACTGCGCTTTCAGTGTCAGCGTCCACTCTGAACTGAGCGCTTATTCTCAGTGCTTCAAATTCCCATCTATAAAGCACAACAGCCCAAGTGTGGTGGTGCAGCACGGGAGAGGTTGATAAAGGAAGGTCACCCAGCTGTTAGAGACCAGCCAACACTACATGGTGTTCCCCACTTCAAAGGGGAAAAAAGGCAGTCTAATGAACATAAGGCACACCACAGGACAGGCTTTTGTGATAGCAACAAACCATATGGTTTAATACCTGAGTGCAGCAAGGCAGAGTGACAAAGCTATCTGCACCAAAGAGAAGTGTGTCCCATTTATATGGATGGAAAGAGGGCAGTCAGGAAAATTTAATAAACATCTGTGGTTAAAGTTTTTTGGCAAAACTCAGTTTTCTGACATCTCAGTGCACAGGCAGTCTCTGAAGCATCTGGTGCAAATTTTGGGGTGTCTCCAGATGTCACCAGGACCTGCAAAATTCCTTGTCCTATTTATCTCCTTTCTTGTGCTTGCCAGTGACAATGGTACTGAGCTGCGTTCCCTGCTGAGAGAGGAGTTCACTGCAGAAAGTTGTGTTCCGCTGGCAAGCAGACTGTGTTGAGGATCCAGTCCAGTGGGAGAATTACAGGCAGAACCATCCCTGCTTGGTCTAGCTGAGATCTGACAGAGTAAGGTTCCTGAGTACTGAACAAAAGGGGTTGAGGACCAGGGAGATAGCTCAGTAGGCGTTAAGTGCCTCCTGCCTGGCAAGCACAAGGTCATGAGTTCCATCCCTGGTACTGCCAAAAACAAAGGGGGTTGAAAGAGATACTAGGGATACTATTTTTGTGAAAGGACCAAGCAGTCCTGCATTAATTATTATTATTATTATTATTATTATTATTATTATTATTATTTTGTGTGTGTGTGTACGTGTGTGTGGTACCAGGGATTAAATTCAGGACCTTACGCTTGCCAGGCAAGCACTTATTCTACTGAGCTATCTCCCCGGCCCCAGTCCTGCATTAATTAAAATTAGCATTCTTTCAAATTTTTTCAGTTAAAGTTACTGTAAGAGAGGCTAGGGAGATAGCTCAGCGGCATAAGTGCCTGCCTAGCAAGCACAAGGTCCTGAGTTTGATCCCTGTACCAAAAAGAAAAAAGTTACTATAAGAAACAATTATTATAATGCTACTTCAGTTTACAAGTCTGCACTGGAAAGAAAAGACCACAAAGAAATGTAAGTGACTGATCTATGTCCCCTTTATCTCCCCTTATTCCACTATATTCACTATAATGGAGGGCACAATTAGCCATAAAGTCAGAATTTGCTTTTGACTTTTGTTGATTTTTAAGACAGGGTCTCACTATGAAGTCAAAAGCTGGTCTTGGACTCACTATGTGGACTCACTATGTAGCCTAGGCTGACCTCAAACTTCCAGTGATCTCCTTGCTTCAACCTCCAGAGTCCTGGGATCACAGGCCTACACAGTTATGCCCAGCTCTTGCTTTGATTTTTTTTTTTTTTTTTTTTTCCCATCCATCAGGTCATAGTGGAGGCTGCCATTTAGTACTCAAAAATGTAAGATGGAAACCTGGACATGGTGGTGCATACCAGTAATCTCAGGTGGCTGAGGCAGGAGGATCAGAGTTGGAGGCTAGCCTAGGCTACATAGTGAGTTCAAAGCCAGCCTGAACTACACAGCAAGATGCTGTTTTGAAAAACTAAAAAAAGGGTTGAAAATGTAGTTCAGTGGTAAAACACTTGCCTAGCATGCATAAGGGCCTGTATTTGGTCCCAACACCACCAAAAAAGGAAAGAATTAGGTTAGATGAGATAAAGGATTAATAAGAAAAGGAAACAAAGATGAACATTTGTGGACAGGCAATATTGCCGCATTGCTGACAGGCAAGTTCTCTAAAAACTTTCTGTAACCATTTACTTACATACATTTTTGAGTTACTACAAGATTTAAAAATTTTAAACAGTTAATAAAAGAAAAATATAAACAGTTCATGACACTAAATTCAACTGTTCAGGACACAAGGTATCTTAAAGAGCAAATCTGGGCATTGAAATTCCTTAGGACCTTGGGGTCTAGTGAAAATCTTTCTCCTATTGGTATTATCTGTAGTTTATCCTTGCAGTATACTGCCTTGTAAACTAGAAATGGAACTGTAGCAACTCTAGGAAAATCAGCAGTATTACAAGACTGCTGGAGAAGAGGATGTCTGAGAAATCTAGTCAGTGGTTCACCAGGAACTGGCTTCTGCTCAGCTTCCCTCGCTCCCTGAGGTACGCAAGTAGGTGTCTTCGCCTTCTCCATGTGACTTTTAACCCGTACTTCTCCTCTGGGGTGTCTTTAACCAGAACAGGCCCAGGCTCTGGGCTGTCGGGAGTCTGGCTGTAGACACAGACTGGAAAGCTGTTTTCCCTCTGTCGTGGGGGACTGAGATCTTCCCTCACAGATGGCCCCGGGGTCTGGATGTCCAGGGCAGCAAAGACACACAGTGAGCTCTGAAGTGTGTGTGCTGATGGTTCTCCACAGCTCTGGGGACTGAGCATCGGAACCAAGGGCTGTCTGGAAGCACCCTTTTCTAATCCACTGGGGCACTCCCTGCCTAAGGGGATTCCCGGTGTCTCTAGACTGGAAGAAGACTGTGGACTCTCAAAGATCAGATGTGGGAATTTGCAGGTTGATTTTCGACTTGAAAGTCTTGCCTGATCTCGATGACGTTTCCGGCGTGCTGGAAACAAACTCTCTGCTGTCGTATCAATCTGAGGTGATACCTAAATATTAAAAAAAAGGAAAGTGAGGTCAACCAACTACCAAGTACCTAAGAGAAGAAACAACATCCAATGACAAGAATCTTACTGTGTGTGGTACTAGGGACTGAACCCAGGACATGTGCACTGAACTGTATCCCTGGTCCTTGTTTTTTTTCAATTTTTCCTTTTGAGATAGAGCTCACTAAGTCTCTAATTTGCTCAGGCTAGGCTTGAATTTGCAATCTTCCAGCCTCAGCCACCCAGAGTGCTGGAATTAGAAGTGTGTGCCACCATATCTGGCTTTTTTTGAAACCAGAGTCTTAAAGAGGTCCGTGATAGCTATAGACACAAAGGAAAATAGCCATATAACGAAATGATTACATAAAAAGATATGAACTTTGGCCAAATTAGTCTCCCTGGCTTTGTTTTCTCTGTGTAAAAGCAGAGACACTGTCTCTTATGCCTCACCATACCGTATAGCTGTGACCTGACTGTCTAAACTTCTTGAGGGCAGGACAGAAAGTGCTGAGGTAGTAGGTCAGACTGCACATGCTTTGCACACTCAGTGCTCTGGGATCAACCCCAGCACCAAATAAACAAACCAACAAACACTCAAAAATTTAACAGGCCAGGGGCTGGAGAGATGGCTCAGTGGTCTAAAGCACCTACTTGAAACAAGCTTGGCAAAGCACAGGGACCGCGGTTCGATCCCCAGCACCACATGCCAGCCAGACCCGCCCCCTGGTGGGCTGAGCTGGCCACACACACACACAATAAATAAATGTAATAAATAAATGTAATAAATAAAAATAAATAAATATTAAAAAAAAAAAATTTAACAGGCCAGACATGTGCCACCATGTACTTGTGCTCCAGCACGTGGGACGCTGAGGCAGGAGGATCACTGTGAGTTCAAGACCAGCCTGAACTACATAGTGAGATTCTGTCTCAAAAAACAAAAACTCAGTGCCAGGAGATAGCTCAGTAGAATAAGCGCTTGCCTGGCAAGTGCAAGGGCCTGAGTTCAATCACTGGTTGGGGGGGGGGAGAGGGAGGGGGAGCCTGCCCAAAAAACAAAAACTCAAACAAGACAAACTTAATAAGGGCAGATTTTGTTCACCGTTGATTCCTCTGCACCTAGAAGAATGCCTGGCACAAGGAAAAGCCTAGTAAATAATAAACGGTAGACTGTTAAAACACAGAATGAGCAACTAGCAGCCAGCCTAGGGTGGCACATGCCTATAATAAAGCATTATACAAGGCTGAGATAGAAAGATGCAAGTTCCAGGCCTACTTGGGTAACCTAGTAAGACTTTATCTCAAAATAAAAAGGGGGGGGGTGCTGAAGACGTAGCTCAGTAGTAGGAGGATCACTGTGAGTTCAAGACCAGCCTGAACTACATAGTGAAACATTGTCTCAAAAAACAAAAACCCAAATGAGACAAGCTTAATAAGGGCAGATTATTCAACCCCCGTGTTGAATCCCCAGGACCACACATACACATAAGAAAGCAACTAGCATACTTGTGGCCCACACCGAGTATTCAATAAATGTCTATTTCTATCAGCATCTATAGGATTCTAGCATTTAAGTTTCTCGTATGCTCATGAAGCCAGTAATAAGGTTCCTCTCAGCAGTCTTGGACCAGTTGTATCTATTAATCATATGCTTTATTAGGTCCTTTTGCTAACTACTTCTCTGTTACACAGCAGGTATATTCACTTCCCAGGACTTTTTTCCATTTTTGGTGTCCTGGTTGTAGAATCCAGGGCCCAGTATGTGCCAAGCAAATGCTCCTGCCGTTAGGCTATATCCCCATCCCATCCCAGGGCTTTTGTTTGAGGCAGGGACTTGCTATGTAGTTCAGGCTGGTCTTGAACTCACTATGTAGCCCATGCTAGCCTTGAAGTTCAGGCACTGGCAAGTGCAAGGGCCTTAGTTCAATCCCCAGTTCCGCCAAGGGAAAAAAAAAAAAAAAAAGAAGTAGTTCAGGCAATCCTGCCTCAGCCTCCCACGTACTGGGATTACAGGCCTAAATCACCACTCCTGGCCATCCCAGGGATATTAAACTGTAAAATATGACATGTGCCATTTCCGTGGTTTTCTTTTCAAAGTTTAATCTATTCATAATAAAGTACCTATCTAAATATCTTTCACATGAAGTTTGGGAGATAATCACATTTTTTTATACGTCTGCCATTTGTCTGGCTTTCTCACCCACCTAATGTTACTGAAACTTTCACCATGAGCTTTTCAAGAGGAACCTGGTGGGGACAAGTCCAGCACCATCCAACCTATGCCTCAATCTGAATGGTGAAAAGAAGATACACAGGAAGGACCAATGACCAGTGCCACAGAGTGTACTGCTTTTCTGACTCACGACTCTGCTTGTTCTTTGGAAGCCATGGTTCAAGAGCCGGCATTCAGAAAAGTTTATGAGGTAAAAGTCCAAGAATCCAAGGGGCCTACCCAGGAAGCGGAGGTTGGGTCAATGGGCTTGCTGGGCACCTGCCGGGTGTGAGAGGGGCGTTGCTGCACGGCTCCAAAGTGGTGCTTGGGGCCCTCCAATGGTTGGTGGTGGAATAGCAGCTGGGCTTTGTGGGACAGCTGGCCTCGTCTCTTTTTGGGAGGCATCAGTAGGTGAAGGAAGAGCAGTTAGTGACCACATGATGCTGGTTGCCTTCTGATTGAGGGACAGAGCCCAATTCCAACACATACCTGCACAGTAGAAGAAATGAAATGTAGAGAAAATAATGCGGACAATTTCCCAGTTCTTCCTGACGTCCTGCTGGCCACTTCTATCATAAACCACCATCTATCTGACCTCAGGGTTGTAAGGAGCACAGCCTCCTACACTACACCACTAAGCAAAAACACAGCATTCATCTTCAACAGCACTTGTTCAATAAGGTTTTTTTTTGTTTTGTTTTTGTCTTTTTTGAGACAGGGTCTCACTATGTAATTCAGGCTGGTCTTTAGCTCACTTTGTAGCCCAAGCTAGTCTCAAACTTACAACAATCCTCCAGCCTCAGTCTCTGGAGTGCTGGGGTTGCAGGTGTGTACCACCACACCCAGTTAATAGCTACATATTGAGCTCATGTTAAATGCCACAAATGGCAATTTATCCAACAATCATCTTTTGCTGTTATTTTGAGATGGGGTCTCACTATATATCCTCACATCCAGGACAGTTATGGTGAACCTTTTAGAGTTTTCAATGATAACAAACAGCTGGCTGCAGCATGCACAGCTTCATCACCACTGGTCTAGCCTAGATTTTGAACCCAGGGCCTTTGCAATAAGCTGTGTCCCAGCCCTTTTTTTAATATTTCATTTTCACTGAGCCATCTCCCCGGGCCAAATAATTTTTTTTTTTTTTTTGCAGAACCAGGAATTGAACTCGGGCCCTTGCGCTTGCCAGGGATGTGCTTATTCCACAATATTTCATTTTCAGATAGCCCAGGCTGGACTGAGACTTGTCATCCTCCTGCCTCAGCCTCCCAGAGTGCTGGCATTGCAGGAATGCACCACCACACCCAAGCAATAACAAATAAGGGGCAAGCACTGGCAGTACATACATAGTTCAGCAGTCTAGCACTTGCCTAACATGCAGGAAGCCTAGGGTTTGATTCCCAGCAATGCAAAAAAGAGACAAAAAGGAGCGCAGAGGCTAGAAGGGACAAGAACCAACACAGTACAATACTAGGATACACTATACTTCTGTTTGTGCACCACCACGCCCAGTTTGCAGTTGTATTGTTTTGCTTTTTAAAATTTTCACCCTGCCAGGTGTGGTGTAATTACATGCCTGTAATCCCAGCACTTGGGAGGCTGAGGCAGGGAGGATCTCTGCAAATTCAAGGCCAGCCTAGGTCAACACCACCTTAAACTACATAGTGAGATCTTGTCTTAAAAAAAAGCTTTTTTCATCCCCAAATAATTTGAACATAAACAAAACCAGACTGGATAATATAATGGACTACTATAAACTCAACATCTCACTTTTAACAACCATCAACCCATGCTCACTTCAGCCTGTACTGATCCATCCATACTTCTATCCATTTCCCTTACTTCTGCATTAAAAGGAAAATATATTTATAATCATTGTCTTCTTCCCAATAACATTATTAAATGTATACACACAAACACAAATTCCTTGTCAAATATCCAGTCAATGTCAAATTTTCAATTGTTTCATAAATGTCTTTTGTTTTATTTTTGTTCTTTTTGAGCAGGGTCTCATTATGCAGCCCAGGCTGGTCTCAAACTCACAACAATCCTGCTGCCTCAGCCACCTGTGTGCTGAGATTACAGGTGTGCACCACCATGCCCAGTAAATGTTTCAGAAGAGTTTTCCTCTTCTTTCTGCTCCTCCCCACACACCCCCCCCCCATCTCCTTCTCCTTCTCCTTCTTCTTCTTCTTTTTTTTTTTTTTTTTTTGGTCTTTCTGAGACAGGGTTTTACTAGGCAGTTCAGGCTGGCTTTGAACTTGCTATACAGCTCAGGCTGGCCTTTGAACTCAAAGTAATCCTCCTATCTCAGAAACTTGAATGCTGGGATTACAGGCATGCACCACCACATGTGACTGTCATTTTGACAGCTCAACAAAGCAGTGGTACAAAAGGAGAGAAGTACCCTAGAAGTAGGGTGTCTTAGTTACTCTTTTGTCATTGCTGACACAAAATACCTGACACCCAAGGTTAAAGGACTAAAGGTTCATTTTGGCTCAGTTTACAGAGGTTTAGGTTCATAGCTTGCTGGCTCCAAGGCAGGTCAACAGGGCAGAAGAGCATCAGAGAGGAAAAACAGCGCATGACAGGTAAAGACAGAAAAAGTAGCAAGCAGCAAATGACAAGCAGCAACCCTCTTCCTGCCCCCTCCCCACTTTTTTGTCTTTTTGAGATGTGGTTTCACTTCGCATCTCAGGCTGGCCTTGAACTCACTTTGTAGCCCAGACTGGCCTCAAGCTCCCAGCAATCTTTCTGCCTCAGCCTCCCAGGTTCTGCTGGGATTACTGGCAGGTGCTACCTCGCCTTAATATCTTAACCAGGCTCCCCGGCCTTTGGGCAGGTAGTGCTCACACCCAGGGAAGGGCAGCCTTAATCTTAGTTATCACACTGTGAATCAACCTCAGCATCGCACCCCTGATCCCAAGTCCTACTCTTTAGATCCAGCTACCTCTGAAAAGCCCCACCTATGACTGACTCCATGAAGCTTTAGGGAGACATCTAGATACAAGCCATAATATAGGGGGGCTGATGAGGAGGTTCATGTGTCACCTGAGTGGGGAATGATGCAGGCCTGAATGTGGGCTGTGTCGGTGAAGACAGGAGGATGCCACAGACATGGATCAAAAAAAGGTCCAAGGCAGGGATGAGTGGCTCTCATAACCAGATCGACTATTGCAAGAGCTTCTTCAGTGGGATGGTGGGACATGAGTTGTAACACAGTAGGTAGAGGGGCCAAGGGAGGTGCTGCTGAGCATTCTGGACAGAATCAACAGGGTGGAGGGCTTTTGCTGCTGTGTATTTACAATTAATTTATTAGGTCAATGACATTTGATTAGGCAGAGAAGATACGGGGAAAAGCAAGGAATCACTGTCCTGACAGAATTAATATTTTAGGGCAAGTATACATTTAAATATACCCAGTTGTTCCCTTGTTCACCAGATATTTTTTAATAAGTCCTACTGTGTATCAGGCATACTTCCAGATGCTAGAAACACACACTAGAGAACAAAATAAACTCCCTGCTGTCAGGGCACTTAGAATTTAGTGGTCAAAGTTAAAAGGACAAAAATCCAACAGGATAAGAGGTGTCACTCAGTGCTTCTTTAGACAGCACTTAGGGAAGGTCTCCCTGAAGAATTAAATGCTTTTCCTACATTGCTGAGGGCGGAACCTCGTGCCTTGTGCATGCTAGGGAAGCTCTCTGCCACTATGCTACATCTCCCCTCCACCTTGTAATCCTCCTGCCTCTGCCTCCCAAATAGCCTGGATTAAAGTAGTCTCTCGCTATTTTGAGGCTCAATTTTTGCAGACTCCCTGTTTCATGGGTTTTCAAAAAACATTAATCTAAATTAGTTGCAGATTTTGTGCCACATTACGGGATTTTGCAGTACCATACAGTATACATCTGTTATTAATATTACATAGGTTTACAAGTTTAGAAAATGATTAAGAACGTTAGAAGTCCTTTTAAAAGTTTGGGAAAGGTTTTAAAAGTTTGGAAAATAAGTGTGTGGCGCTAAAAAGCCTTAAAATATATATAAATGCTAAAATATAACGTTGCTACTTCGCTAATTTTCACTTATCGTCGGGGTGTCTGGAAAATAACCTCCTTGGGGCTGGTGAGATGGCTCAGTGGTCTAAAGCACCTATTTAAAACAAGCTTAGCAAAGCACAGGGACCACGGTTCAATCCCCCAGCACCACATGCCAGCCAGCCCCGCCCCTTGGTGGGCTGAGTTGAGCTGCCCCCCCCACACACACGCATAAATAAAAAATAAAAAAAATTTAAAAAAAGAAAATAACCTCCTTGATAAGTGAGGGACCACTGCATAGGCATGTATAACCAGCCTGGTTAGTATTTTAAAAAGAAAGCAGGGCTGGGGAGATAGCTCAGTAGAATAAGCGGTTGCCCAGCAAGCGCAAGGGCCTGAGTTCAATTCTGGGTTCCACCAAAAAAAAAAAAAAAAAAAAAAGAAAAGAAAAGAAAAAGCAGTAGGCACTTTATGCAAAACCCAGGGGAGGAAATTCAGTGGAAGGGCAATAGCAGGAGCGATGGTTGCAGCGTAAAGAGCTGAACTGCACCTTTTGCACTGGGCAGGGGCAAATGGGCATTATAAAGTCTCCCACTTTTTTCTGTGTTTGTCTGCTGTTTGAGATAGGATGTCAGTATGTATCCCAGGTTGGACTCCTCCTGTCTCGCCTCTGGAGTGCTGGGGTTGCATGTGTGCACTACCACACGCTACCCAGAATGACCAAGCCTCTGCTTCCTCTGTGTCACACACCCATTTTCTCAGCCCAAAGCCATCGCTCCAGTCCTGGGACTCACCGGGCCTCTTCCTGTCACACAGCAGCCTTCACACAGTTCACTCCGCCTACTCAGCCATCTCCCTGACTTCTGTGTAAAAGGTACTGGATCTTATGCTCAGTCTCAGTTCAGCTGAAAAGCCTTTCCTGTCTTAACTAAGTCAAGATCAGCTCATCTTAAACATTCAAACATGGTAGTCAGGCCTGGGAACCTTTTTATAGTCTTGGCTATTCTGGAGACTGAGATGGGATAATTCCCTGAGCCACGTGGTTCAAAGACAGATTGGGCAATACAGCAAGATCCAGTCCACAAATTAAAGAAAGGGGAGGAGCGAGAGAGGAAGGCGAAGGGAAGTATCACTGACTTCTAACTTCATTTTGCAGCTATAACTATTTGTTTAGATTTTGGGGAACCGTCTATGCTCCCCCACCCCCCGGGGATCGAACTCAGGCCCTTGCGCTTGCCAGGGAAGCACTTATTCCACTGAGCCATCTCCACGGCCTATGCTCCCTTATACCCCCATCAGACTCGAGGCTCGGGGAAGAAAAGCCTGTTTATCTTCAGGGCCCGGCCATATAGCAGTTCCTCTGCAAAAACTGCTGCATAAGCAAATAACATAAAACACTCTGAAAAGTACCTATATATAAAAGCTCGACCAAGACAGGCCTGCAGCAGGATCTGAGGCAGGGCCTGTAACATACGTAGATCTGAGGATTTGAGGCAAAAGCATTGGCAAGCATGGGGCAGGGGGCTGTAATCCCAACATTCTGGGAGGCTGAGGCAAAAGGATCGAAAATTCGTGCCAGTCTGGGTATGGCGAAATAAGGGCAGGAGACCTGCTGGGCGCGAAGGCCCCGGGTTTAATCCCTACTACGGACACACACACACACACACACACACGCACGCACGCACGCACAAAACAAACAGAAACCGGGTGAAGACCACAGACCGCCCTCGGACTCGACAGAGCCGGGAGCCCTACGGTCGTTAACAGATGAGCGGAGGACGGTTGCCCGGCCGGAGCTCGCCCTCCCGCAGCGTGCCCGGCAGGCCGGTGAGGCCGGCGTGCGCAGAGCGAGCCGCCCGGCACCGCCGCGTCCCTGGCCCCGGCC